>NC_056593.1:7987369-8238100 GCF_018340385.1 Cyprinus carpio | reverse complement strand
CCTTAAAGGGTTAGTTCACCCAAAAATGAAAATTAGCCTGTGTTTTACTCACCCTCAAAGCATAAACAAAATTTAAGTCATTGCGACTTTTTTATCTCATAGTTCAGTCTTTTTTTCCTCAAAATGCTGAGTTTATATCTTACAATTCTGAGATTTTCTTACAATTTTAAGTTTACATCTCGCAATTTCTCGCCACAAAAAACAAAAACGAAAACAGGCTTCCATAGACAGAAAGTGTCTTATTAAGTCTTATTTCTTATTAAAGTCTTATTAAAATTTGACATTTCTGTTCTGAATTTTTATAGCATAAACTGTGAACGTATTATGTTAAAATGCAATACTGAATCCAGCTGAAAGTTCATGAAAGTAAACAAATGATTCATTCAAAAAATACATTTGCTTACAAAAATTACCACGTTACTTTACCACATGAATATTTAAAGTAATTTTAAAAACTGAAAAAACTTTTTCTAGAGCTTTTTATATGTTTATATGTATGTATTTATATGTTTGTCTTGTTAATTATTGCATTTTGTGGAATATATATATTTTACATTTGTTTAATCTTACCTAAATTCAGCCCACCCCATTAATCAGAAATGATGGTCATAAGGCTTCAAATAAGTACACACTACATATTCACCGTGATTCACATATGTATAACAAGAGACAGAAAGCAAGAGACAGCTCCCCTGACAGAAAGAAATGAGGAAGAAAGCTTCTGCATGGCCTGAATGAGGAAAGCACATGTTATTCACACATTAATGTACATGTTATAGGCCTAAATGATGAAAGTGCAGGCAGACATCTGAGTCTTATGCCCTGAACCTCCCCTTTCTGTGGGTGCATCGAAATTGTTACTACAGACATACCTCAGATAAATTGCATCCATGAGCCACAAGGAGAAGCCATTTAGATGGAGAAGAATGACAGTTTTTAAAGCAAAGGTCAGTGCGGTGCCATAGCGCTTTTTAACACCACCTAATGAAGCATAATCCAGGCCAGATTCCACACTGTATGCGATATTGAACTTTATTAATAAAATGACCGCCTGAAAAGATACTTTTACTAGTAAGTATATATTAACGTGAAACGACTCTTGAATTCCAATCTCAGTGTTGCCACAAGGGCGCGCTAGTGGGTAATAGGGCACACTATATAGTTCTTTTCTGGGCAAACAAATAGGTTCTTTTTTTTTTAATGTATTTTTCTGCTCACTTCATACACATGAAGGGCCTAACCTAAGATCAAATGTGTGCCATTTCCAGCAAAATAGGCCCCTTTCTCAGTCAGGCCTTGAAGCAGGACGTAACCCCCATCTAATGTCAGCTGATCCCAGTAGGGAGAACCTTTTAGAAACCCTGAGGTCTTGAATTCATCCAATTATACTCTTTCTGAGCCACTTACTCAGAAAAAAAAAATGCGCATGCATCTTTTTACAGAACAGAATACTTTGTGGTTAACCTTACATGCTGAAATGGGGAAGTTACACGATCGTAAATTTTCAGGTTTTGTGAAGCTTTCCGCGTCCCACATAGACAGGAGACTGCATGCAGATCATGTGTGAACCTTTCAGTGGATGTCCATCGGGTGTTTGAGCGCCATCCACAACTAGATGAAAGTTGTGTTGCTTCGTGCTGGACTTGATCTGTACACGCAGCATTGATTAAAACTGGTGATGATTTCACAGTTACCAGTTACGGAAACAATAAATCCTTTGAGAAACAAAGCGTTGTGAAAAGCATCTTACAAGTTAACTAAGATATTTTTTCTTCTTACCCTGCGCCACGCTGTTATGTAGCCTAGTGCCGTTTTCCAGTTTCGCATTTGTTTGTGGATGTTAAATTTATTTTCTTACAGTCACTCATTTACGACATTCAAAAAAGCAAAAAACTCATAATTCTGAAAACCAAAGGAAAACAATAATAAATCTCTTATTTTTTCTCTGTTTAATATATAAAATAAGTTAAATTGTAAAATAAATAATACTTTTCAACTTTTAGTCTGTAATGTTGCTGTTTGAGCATAAAAGGGATCTGCAAAAGTTACAAAGCCCAAAGTCCACTTATTTTATTTAACAGAAATCTCTCTTCAAAAACTACAAAGGAGCGACTGCGTTTGGACTACAATACATATTTTCTGGGATTTGTGATGTCACAAATACCGACCAATGTAGACGAGACCTGGTTGAAACAGTGCAGATTAAATTTCTTCTGATGCATACATACATCGTCAAGTGAGTACCTCAATAGCTTGTTCACCTTGCCACCTACTGGGCATAGCGGACCAATCAATGAACAATGGATCTTTTTAGAATCGGTTCATAAGATTCGACTCCTGCTGAATCCAGATCCCTGCTGCTGAGGCCAGGAGGATCTGCAAGCGGTTACCGTGGAAAAGTGGTTTTCCTGGTTGGAGGCAAAGGGGCGTGTTACAGTCGAGAGGAAGCTGTCAAGCTTTGTGTTTGAAAGCAGAATCGGCTCTGTCACCTGTAAAATACCTCAGCGGAGGAATGAGAAGCGGACACTGCTCTGTTTCTCCTTTAACAGTGCGTCAGGCGCGATGCTGATATGCTCGCGGCCAGCTGATGTTTCACAGCTCGCGGCGGCCTGATGGAGGGAACCATTGCGGGTCTGAAAACATCTTAGCACCGCGGATCAGACACGGAAGGGAAAGAAACTCTTTCCAGACAGTTTTTCACCAGTGGTTTGCTGCTGGCCATCGATAAGGGAAAGATCATTTAATCTCGCGCGCGCCACACCGATGGTTGTTTATTCAGCGCAAAACAACCCGACTGTTTCTCTGCGGTTTATTTACAGAAGAACGAGTTTTTTTGGCCTATAAAGGAGTAAACCTGAGAGGATGGCAGGCCCAGACTCCCCGCAGCAGCACAGGTTGAAGAGCAGAAAGCCGAGCAGATAGATGACGCCGAGCTGGCGTTTCAGGGGTGAACAATATGCTGCCTAATAATGGCTTCTAGAGAGGAGCGACGAGCTCTTTCTTAGGAGATACCTGCAACATTCATGTGCATCTGTGATTTTTAGAATCATGTGTATTATAAAATAGCCTTTTTTTTTGTTTTTGTAGATGAACGGGAGCCAAGCATATTTTCTTGGCCTGCTAAGCGCATTTGTATCCGTTTCAGGTTTTTAAGGACCAAAAAATATGGGACATGGCCTCAGTAATTATTTGAACTGTTATGTAAATTATATAGATTCATATAATTACTATGTGTGTGTGTTTTAATTGCTTAAAAATAAAGTCAAATAAATCCTTCCTTATTTTCGTTTCTAGCTATTCTGGGACAAACGTTGGTTTGCAGATGGACTAGCACAAGTATAAATGACCATTTGTTTGTTTTGATCATTTATTCTGACCTTTAAATAAGTAAACAGGTTGAATGTAAGTGACTTGTGCTAGTGCTTCCAAGGATTATTAGTTCTACTCCCCTGGTAATTTACCCACCCCCCACATGTCTTCCAAGATGTTCATGTCTTTCATTCTTGAGACTGTCTTTTCTTCATATAATGGACTTCACTGGGGGCAAATGGGCTGAAGGTCCAAAATTACCAATCATTTCGCTAGATAAGACCCTTATTCCTCGGCTGGGATCGTGTAGAGCCCTTTGAAGCTGCACTGAAACTGCATTTTTAACCTTTAATCCGTTGAGCACGACTGAAGTCTACTATATGGAGAAAAATACTGGAATGTTTTCCTCAAGACTGAAAGACATGAACATCTCGGAAGACACGGGGGTGAGTAAATTATCAAAAAAAGTTTTATTCCGGAAGTGAACTAATCCTTTAAATCAATGAATCTCAGTAAAAACCATCAAAAAATGCCACTTAAACATTAACTGAAATAAAATATAAGAAAACGTAAACTTTATTTATTATTTTTAGTTTAAATTTTTACTAAAATGAGCTAAAACTGGATTAAAAATGAACAAACATTATATAAATATATCTATTTTTAAAACACAACGAAATTGCTAAAATAAAAATGGGAAAAATATAAAAAATGCACAAACAAAAAATATTAATAAACTATAATTACTCAGTGAGTGTGAAATAACACTGGAAAATACTTTAAAAATAGCTTTGTATTTTAAATGAGGTGATTATACTGGCTAGTAACGGAGTTAACTGTTGATACGGTCAATAAGGTCTGAGGTGGAACGCGCTAAAATGCCCATGTTAAGGTTGGATACTGACTTTCGGCGTGTTTAAAGATCATGTTACGCTAATTGTATGTTGCAAAATAGTTTATCGAATATATGTTATTGGTCTCATAGCAGAAATAATGGGCATTGTACCTAATTCAGCCCAGGGACCCTTCTCCGTGAGACCATAGCACAACAGATAAGTATAATGAGGGGTACATAGATGAATGCTCCCTGTTGTAATTAGGGCATGGGTGTGCAACTGTGCATTTAATAATCATCATATCAACACATGGAGATTATATTGTGCATTATATGAGATTAGAGAGATAAAAAATAAAAGAGTCACCTGGAAACCCAATAAAGTTGAAAGTCTTTTTTTTTTTTTTTTTTTTTTTTACCATCTATAGATGAATACTAGTAATTAACATTATATATGATATATTGTCATTTTAAATATTTGATATATATCTTAAATATTTTAATTATATATTATAATAGTTAATAATATTTTTATTAAATATTAAGGCAAATTTTTATTTTTGCTTTCAGCTAATATATTTTAAAAAAAAAATTACATCTCAATTTTTTTTTTTTCTGGAATATTAATTTTTTTTTTTTCAGAGGCTAAAACTTGAGTTAGTAGTGCCAGTTATACCCATGATTCCCTATTCTGTCTGCAGGACCACAGTAGCTGATGAGGCTTCGGGCCAGTTTTGTCAGATTCTTGGTAAGTGAACTCATTAATGACTTTTTAGTTAGTACTTCAGTTGGTTTTACACAAAGAGGAACAGCTGTCTAGAGAACGAAAGTGCCCATACTGACAGTATTAGCCACAAGCTACTTTTACCATTAACCCCTTAGCATCAATTGGTGGGGCACGTAACCTGTTGGTGAAACAGTGACATGCTGGGAAAAACAAAACACAAGTAGCGAAAGTGGTAACACTTTTCTTGTGTAATCTAGTTTGACATCCAGCCCATCATTACTTGTCCAAATCTCTGTTAATCTGTTATGTTACACAGTCAGCAAAACGCTCTCATTCGTATCCGACTGGCAGTCCTGTTCCACTGCAGCACTGCTCTCGTTTCATCCTAGCCTTTTTAAACAGGAGGCAGAGGACAGGAAGTGAAATATTGAGCGAGAGAAAGAGATGAAAAACGAGATTTTCATAATAGCAAAACAACTTATTATAAGATGATTTTATTTTAGAGGAGAAATATCAAGAGGTTTTTTTAATAGTATTTTATTATACCTTTTTGAAGGATATTTTTTAATGAAGTGAAATTTTACTTTATAGGAATAGCCCCCCCCCCCCAGTTTTTAAATTTTATTCTACATTTGTATAAGATTTTTTTGTCCAGAAATTAAAATTTATACATTTGTACTATATATTAATATTATTTATTTGTTGTTTCATTTGATAGGAGAATTGCAAGTGTTTTTTTTTTAAAATTGTTTTCTACATTTTTATTATATTTAATCGAATATTTATTTCCTGAACGTGGAATTTTGTTTTTTTAATGGTTATTATTATTATTTTGTTTACTTTATATGAGGAAAACAAAGTATTTTATTTGAATAATTTAAACAACCAAATAGAAAATAATCAAATTAAATAAAAAAAATAAAGGCCCAATAAAATAAAAATTTCACTTCATGGAAAACAAAATATCCGATAACAATGGATTGGGCTGATTTTTCCTATTGAAATAAAATGAACAATAAAACATATAAATTCACTTCAGGGAAAAATTTATCCTTTTAAAATGTAGAATAAATTAAAATAATAGTTTTATGTTTTTTAAGTTTATGTCAACATTTGTTAAGTATATTTTTCCGTTGAAGTGAAATTTTTTATTTTATTTTATGGGAGAATAGCAAATATTTGTTCTTTATTATTCTTTTTTCTGAAGGGAAGTTTTAATTGATTGTTATTCATTTTATTTATTTATTTTACATCATCTTATATTTACAGGATATTTTTTTCCATGAAGTGAATTTTTTTAAAAAATTTTTTGGTGCCTTTAATGTAATAATAGTTAATGTGTGCATGATCCACACTATTTCTGCAGTATATAGTATAGTGTTACAGTGCTTTAGAATATGAATGCGAATACCCAAAAGGCGAAATGTTTATTGTTGTGTAATAAGTACTGTTTCACATTCTATTTTAAGAAATAGTAGGAGGTGTTTAGTATAAAACTGTGCAGTATGCAGGTAACACTGAGTAGAGGAATGGCAGCCTGAGTTTCTCATCAAAAGTTGAATGAACAGAACCTTGTCACAACCTTTATGTTCAAGGCCGGTGCCTGCAGGATGTGAATTGTGATTGTCAGCAATGATGTCATTTTGGGACTTTGGCGTGGCTTGACCGCATGCTAAGTCAGCATAATGTGAGGGATGTTACTGTTCCAAAAGACCTTCAGAGGTGTCTGGGTTATTTGTTTAGCACTAGTGTAGTTGCCATGGTTTTAGCTCTAGCATAATAATAGACACATTATACTATCAGAAAATGGCATACTGTAGAAGCATATAATTAACATTGTGCAGAAATAATACCCATTGCGTATTGATGTCTCATTGTGTGTGTCTCTGCTAGGACAGGCTTGTTTCCGTCTGCTCTGTTATTTGCATCTGGACTTCCTTTTAATAATATTACTGTTTTTTGTCATGTTTATAAAAAAGATCTTGATATAGAAAGGAATCCCGTGTGCTAAAACAGGAAGTTTTAATGTGTGAAAATGCAGTTGTAAGGCTGTTTTAGACTAAACCATGCACTTAAGTAAAATAAGTAGCGGCGTCTGCATGATACATTGACATAAAAAAGATATTGCGGACTATGGTTGCGATTTTAAACAAGCAAATATGTCTCGATACTGGTTTCAGAGTGGACGTGTGGGCCACTAGTGCTCACATTATTTTTATTAAGTATTTCATTTTTTATTATTTTACATTACAGTGAGTAACTATGAACAGTTGTCATATTTTGTTTTATATTTTAATTTAATAATACAGACAATAAAATAATAATCTTTATTTGTGTTCATAGTCCTATTGAATGAGTGGGTCCAAAAAATGGTTTCAGAGGTGAATGGTTTCATTTACATGTTATTTTTAATAAATATTTGAGATTAAGATACAAGTATATATCAAGATTCTTTTATACTTTACATTAATAATTAATTCACAATAAAATAGTTTTTCATGCTTTTATTGTTGTATTGTCACCACTCCCAAAAATTCCTTAGAGTAAAAAAATTAATTTTCAGCTCTTTGTTATTATTTTTTATTTCCCATGCAGATGCATTTCCCATCAAAATCACCCAAGCATTCTAAAATGATTAATTCTTTCCCAAATATAGCTATTGAAGTCATCTGGTAAAAAAAATCCTGTGTTTTTCAAATTGCAATACATATTGTATATCGCTTGCAATGTCAGTTTTTTCCAATATCATGCAGCCCTAATATTTGTCTGATCATAGAACGCCATGATGACATTTGAGGAGGAAAAAATGCAGATGGCCAGTGATGATCTGAGAACTACTGAGAAGCTTTGCGAGAGCGACAACGCCTATTTGTCTGTCATCGACAGACCATATCCGCACAACAAAATCAAGAAGAGTGTGGAGTTTGTTGCATGAGTGTGAGGCAGCAGGGCGTACTGGAATCTGTTTGCCATTTCTTCCACTTAGATTACTTGGTTTTTATCTTCACCGCCAGATGGACTCGCCAGAGATCCAGGATGTGCGATTGTGGATGCGAGTTCTTCAGAGACAGATCATCGTGGCTGACTGTCAGGTTTATCTCGCCGTGCTGTCTTTCGTCAAACAGGAACTCTCAGGTGGATTCCGCATGTTTACATTTTACATTAGAAAAAGGTTGAATCATGGAAAAAAAAACAGATTTGCAGAACTATTTGCATCATTTGCATGACATTGGTTTGGGGGGTTGTGGGGGGTAAACTAACATTGAAATGATTGAAGGGGAGAGAAGTGCGGACGGTAATGTCATGTTGACTTTATTCTATTTTTTCCCCATGATATAGCAGCAATGTAATTTTTTAGATTTTATCTTTATTATTATTATTTTTTATGTATTGATATTATTGAAGTTCTTTTATTTATATTTTATTTTAAATGATTAATTAACAATCTAAATTATTATTTGTATTAATAATAATTAATGTTATGAAAACTATGATTATTTTTATTTACTATTTTTATTACTGTAGGTATACACAAATTTGGATTATTTAAAAACGATTCAGCTTCTGATCAAATATATTAAAAAATCACAATCATTGCAGTTATCTTGATGTTTTTTTGTTTTTGCATTTTGTTGTATAACTGCATTTCTGTAAATTTATATTTTTCTTTGAAAATAATCTAAAGAAAATGAATTTATTTATAATTTTATTTTAATTAGTTAATGCATACCACAAATTTGGATTATTAACTGACTGGGCTTGTCACCGAAACTATTGACAAGACTCAATCATGCATTTTACCTTTACTTTTTTGTTTTTATTTTTATTGTATATTTGGAATTCTTAAACTGTTTATTTTATTTGAAGAAAAATTTAAGACGTGTTTTTTTTTTTTTAATTTCCATTTTAAACTTATTTTTGATGCATATTTTAAAGAATGCACAAATTTGGATATGATTAAAAACAATCATTCAGCTGGTCACCAAAACACTATTAAAAGGCTTATTCATGCGATTATTTTTATTGGTTTTCATCTTTATGTCTATTATAGAATTTCTTTAATTTATATTTGTATTTGAAAATTAATAATATTATTTTAATATAGTGTATATATTTAATATATTTTTACGTACATTTTACTTTTTTATTATTTTAAGTATACACAAATTTAGATTATTTAAAAGGATTCAGCATGTCATTAAAAATATTAAATGGCTCAATCATGCTATAGAACATTATGTTTCTATGTTTCTAACATTTTCTTTCATTTAATGTTATTATATGACCTATCACCCCTCAGCATACATCAAAGGAGGCATGGATCCTCCGCAAGGCCTGGAAAAATGTACAACAAATGCTTACAGCGACATCAGCCAAACTGCAGGAAGCCTGCTGCCGGCGCTCCTCCGACCAGCAGGGGGCGCTGGCCTCTGATCAGGCCAATCACAACACCTCAGCCGAGAGCAGCGGGCGGGTAACAGAAGAGGTTCTGGACCGTCTGAAGGGTTCAGTCAGCTTCGGCTATGGGCTCTTTCACTTGTGTATTTCAATGGTGGCTCCACACCTGCTCAAGATCGTCAAACTGCTGGGCTTCCCCGGGAGACCGTCACAAGGTCTCGAGTCCTTAGCATATGCCAGCGAGAGCAAAGATATGAAGGCGCCACTCGCCACGTAAGACAATGTTTTTTTTTTTTTTTTTGCACCTTAGCAATGTCAATCCAGCCTTTGACATGATTCTCTCTTTAGTGTATACTTAATTATGAGCATTTGCAGAAATGTAGGGCTGTGCAAAAAATCGAATACGATTTTCATGCGCAACTCATCACTAAAGACGCTCCTGTGATTAGTAGTATATCTCCAGCACGTGCGTTCAGATCAGGGTTGCCAGGTTTTCACAACAAATCCTGCCCAGTCGCTTCTCAAAACTAGTCCAAAACTAGCCCAATCGCGTTTCCAGGAGGTTCCCCGATAAAAATTGCATCCGGGGGTAAAATATACTTTTTTTGGCAGGGGGCCTTGGTAAAAATTCTCATTTTAGGGGCTAAATATCACGTTATTGGTATTGGGGTCGCTTCAACCCGTGAACGTGAAAAACAACCACAGACTTGGCAACACTGGTTCAGGTGGAGCGGCATTTACTACACAGAGCCGTAATTCACTGACAATCTACACAAAATTTTTTTTAAAATCGCAGGCGATTCTTTGTCGATTTTGGAAAGCGATTTTGTGTAGCTTGTCGGTGGACTACGGCTCTGTGTAGTAAATGCCGCTTCCACCTGAACCAGTGTTGCCAAGTCTGCGGTTGTTTTTCACGTTCGCGGGTTGAAGCGACCCCAATACCAATAACGTGATATTTAGCCCCTAAAATGAGAATTTTACCAAGGCAACCCTGCCAAAAAACGTATATTTTAACCCCGGGATGCAATTTTTTATCGGGGAACCTCCTGGAAACTCGATTGGGCTAGTTTTGGACTAGTTTGAGAAGCAACTGGGCAGGATTTGTTGTGAAAACCTGGCAACCCTGATCTTAACGCACGTGCTGGAGATATACTACTAATTACAGGAGCGTCTTTACTGATGAGATGCGCATGAAAATCGTATTCGATTTTTTGCACAGCCCTACAGAAATGTTTGGCGCTCATACACCAGAAGAAAATCCCTCACTCCTGATGTTCTGTGCAGTGACGTGAATTCGTGTGCGAGCACATGCTGTTGGTTTCACACTGGGATTACATAATTGATGGCATCTGAAAGGTCACAATTAGAGATAAAGGGCATTAGATGGAAAGGTCATGTGAGCATATGCAAGCAAATGCTACCACAGACTCATCCATTACTATTAAACATATGTCATCAAGAAGTGAACAAGTAAAACTATTATAAGAAAATGTGAATTTTGCTTGCTAGCTCAGTCAGTAGAGCTACAGACTTTTAAATCACAAGGTTGTGGGTCTGAATCCCGTGTGGGGGACGCGGGAATTTTTCATATGCAAAAACTGTCCAGCAGTTCAAGTGGGTTTAGACTAAAGCTGGTTACACTAAACCCTGATCATTTAAAATGGCCAAAAAAAGTATATTATGCTGAAGATGGGAATTGAGCCATATTTGGAGAGGTCTATCTTGGAGCAACCCACCCAAGCAAACATCCAGAAACACTTCGGCAACCAACAAAAACATCCTTGCAACAGCCTAGTAACCACCCGTAACAATCTAGCAACCACATAGCAACAACCTAATAACCATCCAGAACACCTTATCAACAGCCTAGCAACCACCCAGAACATTCTAGCAAGAGCCGAACAATCTAGTACCACATTGCAATGCCCTGGAAACCATCCACAAGAGCTTAGCAACCACCCAAAGCTTCCTAGCAACAGCTTAGCAACTACCTGAACAATCTAGCTACCACATAGCAGTGCCCTAGAAACCATCCTCAACACCCTAGCATTATGGCAGCAAGACCATCCATAACACCTTAGTATACTTTTAGCAACAGCCTAGCAACCATCCAGAACACTCTCACATTATAGCAAATTTAGTACAGTCAAACATAATTCATATTTTTCCTTCATAAAATGTATTTTAAAAATAAAATCTAGTTAACTGTGATCATTTCTAAGATTTTTTTAAATGTAATTTTAATTGCGTCATTCGTAAACCGCTCTTTCAGCTCTCCTTAGACACATTGTTCTCGGCCGTTGATTGCCAGAGGCTGACAGATTGCGCAGCAGCTCTAATAATAGAGATGAATTTAAGCATACTTAATCCAGCCCGGGGCAAAAAACCTCCCAATTTATCTTCAGTTGCATAGATGCTGCTTTTTTTAAACGGTGCTGCTGTAGCACAAGCAAAATATTCAAATATATAACCAAACACAACTAATAAACATCCAAACTGTTATTCAATGGATCTTTGCATTCTTTTCTCTCGTTTTGTCTCTCAGTTTGGCTCTTTTGTGGTACCACACCGTGGTGCAGCCCTTCTTTGCTCTGGACGGCTCTGACTCACAAGCCGGGCTCCTGGAAGCCAAAGCCATTCTGCAGAAGAAGGCGATGGTTTACCCGAACTCCTCTCTCTTCATCTTCTTTAAGGGACGTGTGCAGAGATTAGAGGTGGGTATGGAGGGATTTCACATTATGATATCGCATCAACAGTGACATGAAACCAGAGCAGAAGCTTGGTGCTTGATAATCGTTTGGAATAATTAAATATTGAAATAATAATGCGGTTTATGCTTCACTGATATTTAATTTCTATGCAACCACCACAATGACTTTCTTCAAGTAGTGGGTGTGTTAGATGCAATGGAAGGCATCCAAAGCCAACCATTAATATCACTCATCTCCAATACAAATTATACACTGACTACAATGTGTACAGCATCTAATACAGCATGACAGAGCTTCATGTGTCCCGACTTAAATCTGGGCTCAGGAACATGAAATAAAAAAAAGGAAATCAAATTATTATATTGTTAAAATTAACTTTTTTTTATTATAAACACTGTTATACTCAAAATGTTACAATATATTATAAACAATATTTATTGCAGTATTTATTATTATTTGTTTGTTTTATGTGTATATATACACACTCATAGAATTAACATTGTTTATTAATAAGTGTTATAATGAAATATTACAGTTATATAAACAGTATTTGTTGCAATATATCTAATATTATTATATTATGTCTTATGTTTGTAACAATTTTGATTCTAATGTATATGTAATAGTCTATATATTAACTAATTGTTGAACTAATAAGGATTATTAGAAAAATACATTCTATAAATATATGTTAAAATGTATTATAAAAATTAATCTGCTATTAGACAATATGTAATAAATGAATGTGTTTATAAATTTAATATTTTACATAAGCATAAATAAGAATTCATGTACATTATTTGTACATTATAAATAACAAAAAATAAAAACGTATAAATATAAGTAAAAAAAAATTAATATCTGTATCTAATTTTTTAATATATATAATATACATAATTAATCTATTTTTCTTTTCTTTTTCAGTGTCAAATCAACAGTGCGCTGGCGTCATTTCAGGATGCTCTGGAATTTGCTCAGGACCAAAGAGAAAATCCAAAACGTGTGCCTCTATGAAATTGGTAAAAATCTGAAGTTGTCTACTTTTCAGCAGGAACAGAATCAGTGCTCGTGTAGTACAGTCATTTATTAAATAATTTAGTCCAATTGTTTGAATTTTGACTTGCATTCAAAGAAATGATGCAGTTTAATCACATGCACAAACCTTCCAACCAATTTATAACCAGTGTTTCATTTGCTCTGGATCTGCAGGCTGGTGGCAGCATGATAGAGCACGCGGAACTTTGAAGACCCTCTTCAGGTCGTTTGAGCGGCTCATGATGAAGAATGAATCCCGGTGGTCACAGTGTTACTATGCCTTTACCTCATGGAGGTCCGATTCCGTTCTGTCAAAAACTCTTTGTCTAATATAAAAAAAACTGTTTTAATAAAACCTTTTACATCTCAACCCAAAGTATGGTCCGGGGGCTTCTGGTGATCTAGAGGGCAGCGCCCAAAACTGTTTTCCAAGATGGTCCAGAAGCTGTTTTTTTTTAACGCATCGCAAGAACAATCAGATTGAGCAGTTTGCACTGAAAAGAGTGAGTTACCTAATAATTCAGTTGTTTGCAGTTATTTTAAATTAAACTCATGATTTCTATAATATATGCATATGAATTTGTAGTTATAGTATACAAATAATTACTTCTTATGAATAATTATGCTTATGGAAATTTGGAATTTCTATACCATTTTTATTTATCTATTATATTAGTATAAATATATATATATCTATATTCATATATCTCTAATATATATATAGATATATTCTTATATATATATATATATATATATATATCTTTATCTTTATTATTATTATAGTATTATTATTATTATTATTATATATTATGTATTATTTTTTTCTTTTAAACTTGAAGTATTGCGTTCAAGTTTGTTTCTCTATGATTTTAACTCCTAACTATAGTTATTGTAATATAATAAATGTATAATGTATATAAGTCATTATATATATTTTTTTTTTAAATTTATAATTTTATTTTAAATATTATTTTTATATTTATTTTTATATTATTAATAATTTATGTATAATGAATATATAACAAACAAATATATATATAATTATATATATTGTGTATACTTTTGGTTATTATTATTTTTTTTTTGAATTTTTTATTAAAAATAATTTATCATTTTATATTAATGATAAAAAAACTACAAATTACAGAAAAAATAATTTTGAAACAATTACATATTAATAATGTAAACATATTACATTTCTAAACCTGCTTGTTTATTTTTTTTAAATAAATGTATACATTCATCATATATTTTCTTCTACTTTGTTTGTGTCATTGGGTGGGTAGGGTGTGGATTGCGCGAGAGCTGTGCGTTCTGGGTGTTGTGGAGGTGCTATACTTATGGAAAGCTCTTCTAAACTGCTCTTCCTCCAAACTCCAGCTTATGAATCAAGGTAAAGAGCGGCGGGATGGGCAGTCAGCTCTGAGCGCCTCTGTTTCCTCATGATAACCCTGATCTTGATGCTGTATTCAGTGCTACAGGGGCTGGACGAGCAGTCGAGCCTGGGCCTAAAACACCTGCTGCTATTCAGTTCAGAAATGTCTTGGGAATATTAACGACGCTGTTCAGGTTTGTTCAGTCTCATCAAGTTTGGTGTAATGCATTAGGTATGCAAACTAAAGTCATTTCCCTATACTTATCTTAAAGGTACAGTAACGGTGCAAAATAGTTTCTAAGTACCATTTTACAAATAGATTTCAGAGCATAAATGCTACAAAATGCAGATTATAGCACATTAATAACATGTTTTGTTTATCCTCTCACATACTGGTTCTGTGTGACTGTGTTCAGTCGTTCCAGCTGGCAGCGCAGGATGAATACGGCCGTATGAATAACAGCTATGTGCAGCCCTATTCCTGCTATGAGCTGGGCTGTGTGTTACTGGCTAAACCAGAGGTGAAGCGCATTCACAATCCCTTTATTCTCAATTGGAAGGCACTGTATATAAATATATTTATTCATCAGCTTCCAGTGGACTTTATTTAAAATCCCAACTCTTTATGTTCAGTTCAGACAGTCTTTTAGAAACATTTGCATTGAAGTGTATCATACATTTTATTCTGAAAATACCATTGCAAGGATTAACACACATATAGAATTATCAAACTTTGCTTCAGAAATTGTTACATTTCTTTTGGAGCCATTTAGTATTAATAATAATAACAATAATCACCATATAAATCTCAAAGTGTGGTGCTTATATATTCTCTATTTAACATCTAGAATTTTAATAAAATATAGTGAGATTTTATTCAATTAAATGGAGATTGATATTGAATATTTGTTTGTATTATATATATATATATATATTTATTTCTAAGTATATTTAATATTGTGTATTGTATTTTATAATATAGAAAATAATGAATTTAATGTATTGTATTTTTTGTATTGTTTATATTTTAAATAATTAATGTTTGGGTATTTTTTTTTTTTTTTTTTATTATTTTTTTTTATTTTTTATTTATTTTTTTTTTTTTTTATTATTTTTAGTTTAAATGTAAACAAAATTTTTATATATATAATCTAAATATAAACTATTATATCTGCATAATATACACACACAATGCACAATTGTTTTCAAATTGTAGTTATGAGTTTACGTTTAGTATAATAATAAAAAACTTATAATAAACTATAATTTATGAATATTTTATATATATTTGTTTTTATATATTTTATATATATTTGTGTTTTAATTTAATTATGAGTTTAAGTTTTAGCTTAAATTTAAACGTGTGTGTGTGTGTGTATATATATATATATATATATATATATATATATATATATATATATATATATATATATAATTAATTTAAGTGTATGTAAATACAGCGAATTTATAAACCATATTTATACAGTATTTTTAATAATTTATGAAAATTTTTTAAATAAATATTTTCAGTTATAGATATTATGAGTTCAGGTTTTAGTTTATATATTTAGATATAATTTACATGATATATAATTTAAAATATTGTGGAATTATATTAAAATAGAGACTGATGTGGTGCATTGTATTTATAAAAATAATTAATTATTCTTACTATTTCTTAACATATACTTGATTTATTTATTAAACTTTAATCTTTTAAATTCATTTCATTTTTTCCCTTTCTAAGACCCTGAGTAAAGGAAGATCATTGCTGCTTCAGGCCAAGGTAAGACTGTAAGACATCAGCGATTATTATCTTGAATACATCAGTAAATTGAGTTCAGGTGGTGACTAGCTTTGCTTGCAGGAGAACTACGCCGGGTACGACCTTCGAGAACAGGCTGCACGTCCGCATCCATTCTGCCCTCGCCTCCATAAAGGAAGTGGTCCCCTCACTGACCCGTACGCCGAACGCAGAAGAGCACTGTACTTTGACCGCTCCTGTCCAGCACTTTTTTGAAACGAAAGCCATTTGAAGTAATCCAGCTTTTCTGGAGGGAGAGACTGGAAGTCAGCGGATTTCAGGTGACGGAGGACGAGTTTGCCAATATTTTTCAGCCTAGTATTGAAAAGGTTCACTCTTCATGTAGCTGTTGGTCTAATCTAATTTTCACATTCACATTTCCACCCACGACAAGTGCAGATCCACAGATTATGTGTGTTAGGATTGATCTGCAGAAGTGCAGGAAAACGTAACTCTCACAAAGAAACAGTAAATGTGTAGCAAAGGAATGGTTGGGTAGTTTGACTGGTTTTGTACTTTCATAGGGTTTACATTAGCATGGGATAGAACTCTACATTAGATAACATTAATACATAAAAAATTAGAAAATATATTATGTAACCCTTTATCTCAAAGAAATAATAGTATCTAAACGTACCAATAATTACCTGTATGTCAAATCAAGTTTGTATGCGTCTGGTGTAATGGCGGGCCGATATGAGACAGTGATGATTTCACTGAAATAAATGTTTAATTATATAATTAGTCCAATCTGCATCAAATCTGTGTTCAGTTAATGATATTAAAAGTTATTTTTACTTAAAAATAATTACTGTAGTTAATTATTTATGATTCAGTAACGCTTTATTTTACAGCGTCCTTGTTACTTTCTATACTAATTAGAGTAAATTCTGCTTAATTATATGTAACCAACCCTAAACCAAACCTTGACTTTAAGTAACCGTAAGGGTTAATTAATATTACTCATTACTTAATTACACCATAACAAGGACACCTTAAAATAAGGTGTAACTATATATGTTTTTATTATTATATGCATTTTCTTATATATATATGTGTGTGTGTCAGAAAAAATATAAAAAAGTGTTTAATATGATAAATTATGTACTTTTTTTGGAGCAAGTAGTGTTAATAATATATTTTAAAATAAACAAATGTCAATATTTTTTTAAAGAAAATTATATATAATAAATATTTATTAATTATATATTATTATATATAATTTTCAGTAAAAAATCTTACATTTTGCATGTTGATAGATAAATTGATGGAAAATTCAATATAGGATTAGGATATATATATATATATATATATATATATATATATATATATATAAATGCAATAAATAAATGTTAATATTTTTAAAGAAAATTGCGTATAATTTATTTGCATTATTATTATTAATTAGATATATTTATACTAAGTATTTTTTAATTATACATTTTTATTATTATTATATATGTAATTTTCAGTAAAAAAATATTACACTTTATGTGTGTATATCAATAGATAAAAAATCCCTTATAAGATTACTGAACTTTGCTCCATAAATTAAAAATACAAAAATTCCATAAAATCTAAAATTTGTATGTCTTTCTTTCTAAATAAAAAGTACCGCTTTTATTATTTAGCCAATATGGTCAAATATTGGTTGTTGAATCAGTCTGATATATCGGTCTGTCATTAGTCTACTTGAAAGACGCTTTGCAGGTCAGGTTAAAACGCATTGCATTAAAGGTGGGCTGTTTTCATTGTATGTATTGCAAAGTTTCATTTTAACACTAAACCATGTGTTCCCTTTGTAACCCTTATGTACGTGGGATATAGAACATATTTCATTAAATCTGCCATTCTGTGTATTAAGTTGAGAACAGCAGCTTAACTTTGCCATAACTTTCATTCTCATATCCTCTGCTGGTCAGCAGATATTTTCTGAAGTGAAAACCATGCACAACTACCTACTGGTCTTCCTCTGGGCCAGAGGAGGTCATTTCATTTTGGACCTTGTTTTTGACGAGCTGTAAGTTGTATAGATTTTTTTTGTGCCAGATGTTCTTTAATATTTTTGGCCCAGTCGTATCGTTTATAGACTTTTAACAGCACATCAGTATCTCTTTTTGATGATATCTGAATAACTTGAATTGATTTGAGTTGGTGTATATATTGTTAAATTGTTGTGAAACTTGCACCTTCTTATTTTCTTGGCCCGTAGCTGTAACATCTGTCCCACCGTTGGGCTTTAATTCACTACTGTACGTGATTCCCTCTGGTCTCTCTGTCAGTAGCTCCAGAGGCTCAAAACATTTATTAAATCGTTTTAACTTTTAAATGTTTGATTTTTGGGTTTTATGGGTTTTTATGGATTGTGGGATTAGGAAATTTCAATAATAAAATAACGAAACTTGTCATTAAACATTGTACGTGAGTTCAATGTGTTCACTGAATTATGATGTTCAAGGCATGAGTTTGCAGAACTCAGGATGGTAAGTTCTACTCAAATTTGATTATTTTACATGTTTTCATTCTGTACTGCTGTGGTAACTCATTCAGCCTAACGTTACGGTTGTAAGAGCATATATTGTAGACGAAAAATGCTAATACATTTTTTTTTTTTTTTTTTTTTAGGTTTTTATTTTTTAGATGTGGATCTAAATACAGTATTTAATGCCTTTTATGCGAAGAATTAATCTGCTCATCATCTGTAGGCATTTTTGTTTTGATAAGAAAATATACACACATGTAACACAGAAAATAAACTGATAATGGGGTTAAAAGTAGACCGCATCAAGTGGTCATTACAGCTTCATGTTTCTGACCACCTTTATACTTTTAAAATGTAAAAATAGATGAATAACTAACTCATGATAAATACATAATTAAAATGATTGCTATATTATAATATATCAAAAGACATTAGTCAATATATTAGGTATATATAATATATTCAATATTCAGTAACACTGTGGTGCTAACCACAGAGGGCATCTCTCTAAATAAAAATCAACATCACAACAGAAAGAGCAGCAGAAATAGACACACTGTCCTAATACTGTATTGTATGTGGAGAATAGAAACTCTGAATTTTAAAAAGTTAGATTCCAAACGTATAAGTTATTTTCACAACCAGTTGTTTTATACCACATTCCACACTCAACACAGTGGGAATGTTCCAACTCAAGAAATGTCAAGTTGATTTTTAAGCCAATGAACTGAAACCAAAAGGGACTCAGACTTGAGCCTTGGGGGACACCCAAAATCTACCATAGTTAATAAATCTTTTTTTTTTTTTTTAAAATGCATATGACTAAAACAGAACCATTATTGCCATTACAGTACACTGATATTATTGTATCAAGCCCAACTTGTGATTATCATCTTCATGATATGTCACAATCTGTAGTTTCTAAAACCCTTGATTATTACATATGCATTTAAATATGAAAGTGTAAAACTAAATTTAGTGAGCTTAAATAAAGTTCTTTCTTGAAACAATGTATTATTTATGATATTTGAAATGTTCACCTGGCCAACCAGCACAGGGTGCACAGTTTTATAGTTACATTATGGGTAGTCTTGACTATTAATAGGTTCCTGCAGGTCAGTAGATGTCTGGTAACTGGGAATAATCACGGTCCCAGTAACCATTGGAGAACAGCCAGTCCTGAGAGCCGTTGTGTGGATTTGGACCTTGATGAAACCACCTGTTTCAGGCAACAAGAAAAGTTTCAGTTCAGCAAACATGTAAAAACACTGATTATAATGGGATTGTTCTAGTTTTGTCACATTGAGTCACTTGGGGTCAGTCAACTCAACAGCCAAACATGCGTAAAAATTACGCATTAGAATCGGCTTGTTCTTTGTTCAATAGATTCGGTGGAGCATTTGGCTGTAACACTTAAACCAGGTGTAAAGTTTCACCCTGCTCTCCCAGTAGAAGGCCAGAGAGCTCTGTTTACATCGTCTTATTCCATATTAAAAATAGATTGTCTAAGGGGGACATAAAAAAAAAAACAACTCATTCCTTTGGTGTGAAGTTCTATTTGCATATGACAAAAAGACTGTAGATTAGATATACTATGTATACACTTAGTGTAATACTAGTATTAAAAGTTCTCTAGTTGTTTTCCATCATAAATGATCACTAATTTTGAATTTAAAGTCTTTGAAAGCTCATCATGGTGAACCCTTATACACAAAACAAATGTTTTACTATCATTGTGTATGGGACTATTGTTACGCATGCTGTTCTACCACAAACATCCTCTCTTGTGCTATAATTCCAGGCTGTGGATAGATCCCAGTCGCTTACGGCAATTAAATTACAATTCTGGAGTGAAACAGTTGAATGCAAAAGACAGAGCAACAAAGCAAGCATCAAACCTGGGGCCAGAGATGATGTTTCTGCTCACCGCAGCAAAGTCAGAGGACAGATAATGGGAGAAGAAATTAAGGGGAAAATGGGGTTAAATGCAAAGGACAGTGTCTAGTGAACCAGGACTAAGAGTGGCGTTAAACATCAATGAGTTACTTAAGTAGATACTGTGAAGCTATGGATGAAAATGGTCTAATAAATAAATGAATGACCAAATTTGGTATAAATAATAGAATTTGTCACAAGCAAACCCTAATCACAAAAAAGTGTTCCATAGTTAGTTACTACAGTAATTTTTACCGCTATTTTACAACTTTCATCAAAAAACTAAATTAATGATTTTGAAAAGCACTGTTTGAAGAAGATCCCATATTTATTTATTTATGATTTTTGAGTATTAACAATAACTGTAGTAGGGATGGGCGATATCTTACCGTTTGCGATATACTGGTAAAAATTCTCCTCACGATAAGAATTAGTCTTCCCGCGATAATAATAATCAAACCTAGGCCCCGTTTGATCAGTTTAAGCATTTCTATCTTCTTTTTTCTCAGCTAGGGTGATAGCTGGATGCCTTTGTCCATATCAGGGATTTCCTGTTCTATCAGTTCTATTACTTCTGTGGCGTTTGTGCACGAGGGCGCCCTCTGGCTTCCAGTATGAATGAAACCGACATTACATGTGTGCTCACAACACCCTATTTTTGGTATAAACATTAAAGAAAATACATCTATCTAAAGAAACAGGAATTTTTTTTCTCTCATTGGATTCATATGAATTATCGTAATTGACATCATTATCCCAATAAATACCAGAAAATATTGTGATAGTCCATATCGCCCATCCCTAAACTGTAGTAACTTTTTTGAAAAAAAGCAAAAAACCGCATAATGTGAAAATACGAAATATTTCTGCACCTCATCTTCCACTCATCATCCGACTTTGAGCGGTTCTTACGTGCCGCCCTCTGCTTCTCCTCCAATCTCTTCTTCTCCTCACTGGCCAGGTCTAAGATATTCAAAACAGAAAGATATTCAACCTCTGAATATTTTAATGCAGCTCATTTGTGATAGGTTCTAAGAATATAAAGTATGACTTAGAAATATCATCAAGACATCATCAGCAGTGGCACAAAGCGGTACATGGAAACACACACACCGATGTCTCCGTTCTCCATGGCTCGTATGTCCGGCCTCAGTCTGCTGTCCGTTTTTGGGATGACCGCTTCAATCTCTTTGTCCAGCTCATTGAGCTGCATTGCGAATGTAGTGAAGTTGTACATCTGTTTTATGCAGATAAAACCAAAATACAGAAAGTGGTAAATTCAGTTAGATTTCAAAGGATGCACAAATCAACATCATTTATGGCATATTTTGATAACCTATACTGCTCACGTGTTGTGGCTGTACTATTGAAATTGTGATTATTTTAACATTTACAAATTCTTCTGTTAAAACTTCTGTATTAATTGAGCTGTACATTTCCGTAACTTACTTTACAGTCATTTTAGCCTTTTATGGTGATGCCAAAGTTGAAAAATGTACACAAAAATACTTTTTAAGTTTAAAATCATGCAAACTCTCATATTGTTCCCGTCTTGTTGCTATAAAATTGAAACTGATTATTTTAAAGTGCCATTCACCTCCATTGCAAGTGCCTCACCATAACCCAGATTTTTCTGGGACAAGGTTTCCCAGAGCTTCAACTAAACTGGAACTGACCTGGGCAGAGTTTACTGGTCTAGGTGCTATTCTCCAGAGCAACTGACTTCCTGGGATAACCTCTAGTGAATCTCCACCTGGCTGAGGTGTTTCTTCAGAGTCTGATGCCTAAGAAACACCAAGCAAACAGTTATAAACCATACAGTATATCGCTTTCATTTAAACCTATCAGCATTATATTTGATGGGTATCTTGACTAATGTCGGATGAAAACTTTCAGAAACACCTGTTTACTGCTTTTCTTGTCTTCTGATGCTTTCTTATCATTCTTCCTGTAAGTTTCAAATGTAGCTGGGTCTACTATGTACATGCATTCCGTCCATTTCCCATAAAGATTGTACACTTTCTTTTTGCTGCATGGAAATACACAAATTATCAATGTAAAACAGCAAAGTGGCAAAGGCGGGAACATTTATCATGGATAAGTTAAACTCTCAGAACAGCTAACCTCTTGTCCAGGATGTAGCCTTCAACCTTATGTAATTCCTTCCCAAAAAGCCCACATGGTTTGAAACTCAGACAGCATTTTTCACCAGTTCTGTTGGCAAATATCAGTCAAAAGGGCCGCATTAGTAAAGTTTAAGTGAAGTTAAACCAGAACTAGTACATTTACAGAGACTCGTTGACACCTGTGGTTGATAACCTCCACACTGCCGTACTGTTCGATCCACAGCTGTCCTACGATGATGTTGTGGACACAGCACGTGGGGTTCGTCCATGTGTATGCCTCATTATGCCTGCAACGAGTTTATTAGTTGACCATGGGTCTCAAACAAATGGAATACACACAAAACCTGTGTACAAACATGTTCATAAATCACGATTCATCAATAACGTTTATTATAAACTTTATTCTACATTTACGAAAAATGTACGAACATCGGAAACCTCCCTAAACAATGTGTGGATATTAGTAATGTGCCACTGCACAGAGAGCAGACGCTTACTTGGGAAGTTCTAGAGTGATGATGCCCTTAGGTTCGGCCTCCACGCTTTTGCCCCAGAACTTCAGTTTGGGGTAGATGGAGCCATGAAACACAAAGTCCTTCTGCAAACCCTCTGCATGGAAGGCGCTGACAGGAGGATGGTGGCTCACTTGTTCTGATATCAGCCGGAAACCAAGATCATCCCTGAAGTTTGAGGAAAAAACATGGTAACTATCCCCAAGAGACCAACACATTGGGGGAATCCCATTTGCAATGCTAATGCTAACAAATTAACATTAAAAAGGCACCAAAGAAGTCACACTTGCAACGATAATGCTAACAAATGAACATTCAAACATTAAATTTACATTAAAGGGATACTCCACCCCAAAATGAAAATTTTGTCATTAATCACTTACCCCCATGTCGTTGCAAACCCGTAAACGCTTCGTTCGTCTTCGGAACACAATATTACTATTATTATTAAAATATTTTGGATGAAAACCTGGAGGCCTGTGACTGTCCCATAGACTGCCAAATAAATTACACTGTCAAGGTCCAGGAAAGGTGTGAAAGTCGTCGTCAGAATACTTGTAAGTGAAGAAAACTAAAATAACGACTTTATTCAACAATTCCTTTGTCAGCAGTCTCCTCTGTGTCTCTCCATATCACCGTATGCTGCGTGTGCTCTTCTGTGTCATCCGCGCCACAAGGATGCGCTGTTTCTACGTGTATTTAGCTTTGATCTGAAAGAAAACAGCGCAGCCTTGTGGTGCGGATGATATAGAAGAGCATAGAGACTGCTGTCAAAGGAATTGTTGAATAAAATCATTATTTTTGTTTTCTTCGCTTACAAAAAGTGTTCCCGTCGCTTCATATAACCCAGATTGCACGTCTGATGGCAGATGGAGTATTCTGACGACGACTTTCATACCTTTGATAGACCTTGACACTGTTATTTATTTGGCAGTCTATGGGACAGTCTCAAGCCTCCCAATTTTCATCCAAAATATCTTAAATTGTGTTCCGAAGACGAACGAAGCTTTGACGGGTTTGGAACGACATAGGGGTAAGTGATTAATGACAAAATTTTCATTTTGGGGTTGGAGTATCCCTTTAAAGGTGTGGTCACATTAGCAAAATTTCACCCGCAAAAAAGGTCCATTTTCAATAGTGTAGCACTGTATGAAGCACAACTCACACAAAAGTCACTTTTAAAAGCAAGCATCTGTTGGTCAACACGCATGACTGAATCTGTTGTGAAATCTGTGTGGGGAAATCTTTCAGCTTCACATGAAAATCACAATCGGCTGAATTACTATTGAGATGACTGGATTTTACCAGCAAACATTAACCAGACATTAATAAATGTGACTGCACCTGAAAGCTAACAAATTAGCATTCAGATAGGGTTGGAATTTCTCACCTGACTAACTCGTACGTTTCTCCTAGCAGGGGGTTGAAGGGTTTACCCGTCCTTTCCCACTGAGATGCCACAGCTGATACGGCAAACGCGGCCACAGACTGGATAGAAAACACGCTTTTTTATTTTACAAAATATTTAATCAAAAATAATTCATTTAATTAACCAAATTCAACTAACATTTCAAGTCAGAAAATATGAAAACTGGCCAAATTGAGAGTTCGCAGATTAATTGGCCATATTTCATGGTTATTTGGCATGTAAGGGTTTTGCTGATATGTTCAGATACTTCAGGTACATTGTCTTTTTACCTTCATTCTCTCAATAGAGTCGTCTGAAGCATTAGCCTGATGGATGAGGTACGTGTGCTCCATATATTCTGTTAATCTTTGTAGAAAGCTCAGAGGCTCATTAAAAATAACAGGCATGGTGATCTTAGACAGCTCCTGAAAGAGAGATGAAATCAATCATATGAATATGGCGCTTAAGTGTTTTGATTGAAAAAGACACTGTCTTACAGTAAAAGTGCAAGTGAAATGTTACATGATAGTAAAAACCTCACCATCCCAATGCACTTCCTCAGTATGCTCCAGATGCTGAAGTCATTTCTGGAGAACATGGGGGCTGGTAAGCTTGTCCTGTGGAATAATTAAAGGTAAGTAACTGAGTTGTGCCTTGTCAGCTTCTGAAAAATGTCTGTTTTAGATTTAGAAACCAATAATATATATACATACATATTTATATTTAAAAAAAAAAAATAGTTAGCTGTTTTTCTGTTTTAATGGTTTCTACTGTTGCCATGCAGACGGAACACGTCTAGACTGGCGTTATCAGACAGGTAACGGAAGCTTTATATCTTATTCAGCAAAACAAGGCCAGTGTCCCGATCAGTTTCAAAGTGCTCAAGATACACCTGCTCTTTTATACTCTACACTACCTGCTGGATGTAAACATAATAATGAAGAGATGTGGTGTACAGTTACTTGTTGCTTTTTATGCTTGTTGTATAATATTAATATAAAATATTATATATATATATATATATATATAAAATATATATATATATATATATATATACACACACACACCATACACACACACCACACACACACACCATACAAATTTATATAAATAATATTTTTTTATATTTAAAATAATTCATTATATATTCAGCTTGCTAATATAAACGATGCAATGTAAATAAGTAATATTTTTTAAATAAGTTTTCTAACACTAAATACTGTAAACTAAATTTTTAATATAGATATAAGAAAATAAAAATACATTTTTTAAGCTACATAATATACACATTCTGTTCAATTATATCTATATATACCTATATATATATATATCTTATATATATATATATGAAGTATTTTTCTAAATACAATATATAGAAATAGTTACCCAGATGCCCAGTGTAAAAAAAACTCTCTCTGAATATATAAACAATGAAATATATTGTAAAGAGTGTGTGTGTGTATATGTATGTGAATGTATGTTGTATGATAATTGCTATATATATATATATATTCTATATAATTATATAATATATATATATAATATATATATATATATACACACACAAAAAAATACATTTTTTTAATAATAGATTTTTTTATTTTAAGGGTGAATTTGCTGAACTGCTGGGTGGTGATGATGATTATTTTAAAACCCACTTGCCGCCATTGAATGTTTAACATTATGATAATGTAAATATGAGCATGAACCTGCAATTTCTATGCAAAGTCAGTCAACTATTAGTCAATGCGCTGTCAATCAACATGCCGAGCCTTAAAAGTTCAAATTACAGCGTTAAACTCGGCTACCTCATCAATCTTTTACCATTTCATTATGAGTGCCTCTTCTGGCCTCGGCTCGCTAAATTATTTACCACAAGATACAAACCAAAACAAAACACAGAAGTTGCGTCTAAGAAACTAGACAGATAACAACAAAGTGACACTGAAAAACAAACTAGGCTGAATGTAACGTCTGAGACAACATTTTTTTATATACTTGTATGGTTAATCGTACAAGTTTGTTTTTTATTTAAAACCCACTGGGAATTTCAATTTCCAGATGCTTTGCGCTTTTAACTTTCTTCTTTTTTTATTTATTTATTTATTTATTTTTTAAATATTTAGTTAATGTTGTTATACAAGAAATATCTGGTACAAAATAGTTAGTATTATAGTTTGTTGTTTGTGTTTTAGGCGTTCTTTTATGTGTTTTCCTCATTTGTTTAATAATTGCGTTATCATTGGTCGTCCCTCTTTCGTCTTCATGTTGGTCCTTCACGGCGGTATTTTGCGGGTGATATTGCTTGAAATGCTGCAGTAGAGCTCGGAATTGAAGTCCTTTCCGTCTTCGTACGAATGGCTGGCTGTTTCACAACTGCTCAGCGCAGGCTCAGAGTCCGAATCTGCGGCAACCGAGCACAAACAGACATGGCTTAGAGGGACAATGAGCGGCCGACGGCAGCGGGCTCTCGGAGGAAACCTGAGCAGGGGATCAGGTGGCGTTTAATGGAACCACACAGTCGGAAGTGACAGGACACGGTGCTTAATAAGGGTGGTGCATAATTATTATGATGATTATTATGATTTTTTTGTTGTTGTTGTATCATATTTTACAGCGGGCTCTGATAGGGCTGACAAGATTCACATGGGCTCATGGTTTGTAATTATATCGGACACCATGAAAATATTAAATCTATGCATTTATCAACTTGGCCTGAAAACTCATAAAACGTTCTTTTACAAAGGTGACATTGTTGAGCCTTGGTGCTCATGTGGGAAACAGGTTTGAATTCAGTCTAGGTAGTTTTCTAATCACATTTTCTGTATCTCCTAATAATTTTCTGTCACTCTACTGTTTTATTCAATAGGGAAAATGTTCACCTGAAAATAGTGCAGAAATATGCATATTTCATGATACAAATGCTACAAATAAATGAGACACTAACTTAAAAAAAATTCAATGTATTATACAAATTATATTTAAATTATATCCTTTCACTCTTTACAGCTGTATCTGCACAATTAAAAAGCAAAAGGCCAAATTTAAATAAAAATGTAATTATTCAAAGTGTTTTGGTGTGTGATTGTCAATAATTATTTATAAATGTTATGGCTGATATTAAAATATTGTGCACTTTACACAGCTTAAAAACATAAGTTTATGATAAGTACATTTAGCCATCACAACATTATGATGTACAGTAAAAAAAATAGATATTAATTTAGAGATTTGTGAAATGTTACAACAGTGTTTTTGTAATTTGATTAATTTTAAGTGAGTGTTCCATGAAAGAAAAAGTAGACTACTGTTCAAAAGTTTGGGGCAAGTCTCTAATGCTCATTTATTTGGTCAAAAATACAGTAAAAACAATAAAATTGTAAAATGTTATTACAATTCAAAAGAACTATTTTCAATTTGAAAATATTTTAAATTGTAATTTATTCCTGTGATGCAAAGCTGAATTTTCAGCATCATTATTCCAGTCTTCAGTGTCACATGATCCTTCAGAAATCATTCTAATATGCTGATTTGCTGATTTAATGTTGAAAACAGTAGTGCTGCTTAATAATTTTGTGGAAATGACTTCTTTTTCAGGATTGTTTGAAGAGTAGAAAGTTCAAAAATGACAGAATTGATTTGAAATACAAATCCTTTGTAACATTATAAATGTCTTTACTGTCACTTTTGACCGATTGAATACACCCTTGCTAAATAAAAGTAATAATCTCTTTCAAAAAACCGACCGCAAACTTTTGAGCTGAAGTGTTTGAATGGTTGGCTGTGTTACTCTCAAGCATACAAACCCGACAGAGCGTCGTGGAACTCGTCTTCGCTGAGGACGCTGCGGGGCGACGAGCCTTTAACCACCGACTGCTCCAGCTCATGATGTTCAGTGGCCAGCGTCTGCAGAGCCTCCGACAGGATTTTATTCTTCTCCAGCTCCTGCTCCAGTTTCAAACTGCGCGCCTGGAAAAACACAGGCACACTTTAAAATTCATTATACAAAGACATGTTTTTACAATGATTTTACCTGCTGTTTTTCTTTTTTAAAAGTCATTTTTTGGGGTTTTTGGCTTTTTTTTTTGTATAGTGTATGGGGTGGGTAAATTGTTTTGTTGGAAGGTAATGTTGTGTTGGGATTCAAACCTGTGTAGTCCAAGTGAGTACCAAGGCTCAAATGAATCACAAACACATGCATTAACCACTGTGCCAAGGCTCCGTTTTTAAGCAGGCACTTATAATAACCTCCTCAAGTAGCTACACAGCAACGGATGTGCGCAATGAAATAGGTACATACTCCTTCCTGTCTGGAAAAAAACCCCAGACACTGGTGCAGTGAGGAGCAGGTTTCACTGGAGGCTTCACAGACCTCCTTCAGCTTCTGAACGACTGCTGCAGGGACTCCTGCAAGAATATAAAAATGCACTGCGGCTTTAAAAAAAAAAAACAGGTCTGCATATGTGGTTTCGGCCAATCAGAGGCAGCGGATGATTAAAAATCTCACGTTCTGCCAGGCCATCTTCTTTCACCATGGACAGGAGGGCCAACACCTCCGTCTCCAGTTTCTGATGGCACGCCTCGGCCCGCTGTCTCACAAAAGAGGAACAAGAAAACAAAAAGAAATAAAAACGGATATTGTGAAAGAGAAAGGTTAAGACTAAGAAAGGGTCAGGGTTAGTCAACTTTACCACTTCCTGTGGTTAGAGCGAAAAGGGAAGTCAGAGCTCATTTTTCTACAAACTGCAGAAATATATGAGCATGACACATATCATAATACTGTCTATTTATAGTTCATTTTTATGGCACATGAAAAGTTTTAATTAATTATCATGTAATAATGTAGACGGCAGCGCCATTATTTTATGCAAATAATATTATTAATTAAATCATGTAGTGTATTTATGGTATATAGTATTTAGTGTATATATATATATATAATTATATTATATTATTATATACAATTATTTAATGTCCTAAAAATATTTTTTAAATTAATTTTATAAAAAGATAATTTTTAAATGTAATTTTTAATGTTTGTATTCATTTTTGTAATCATTTAAGTAATTTTTAGATCATTTTTCATTTTATATTGATCTGAAAACATAATGAGTAATTGAAACTTATGTATTTATTTTTATTCATTTTAACTTTAGTATTACATAGCCTCATTGTATGTTACTATAAAATGTTTGTAATATAAATTTTATATGTTTTTATTTTTTTTATTTTTAATTTTATTATTTAATTACTTGTATTTTTTTTTTTTATAATATGATAGTATTGGTCTTTGTAATAATAATACAAAAATAATACAACCTTTTTCTGCTGATAGATAATTTTGTCACATGATGAACAGCTACGTATCCTCGTGGAAGAGGAAGGAAGGGCGGCCATGTGCATTCTATCAGCTGATGCGATTGTCGAGAAACAATTTCATCACTAAATTAAGATGCCGATGTGACTTCTCACCTGAAGTGAGTCAGAAAGCTCATGCACAGACACGACGTTGTCTTCCTCTTCCTCGCTGTCTGGGTCCTGTGAGCAGTAATGAGTGCTGAAGGCTGAATGCTCCTCTATGGCCTCCAGCCACCTCTGAAAAATAACACACACATTCATACAAACACACGTAACATACTCCAGTCTAATCGAACCACAGAGCTGAAAGGAATCTCACTTTTCTGGTAGATTCAGGGTCGTTCTTCTGTGACACTTTGAAATGGTGAACAGTGTCGTCAAAGCACCTGACTGTGAAATAACAGTTATCTTTCGCTTTAATCTGAAAGTTGGAAAGAAAAGCAATTTGGGAAATCCTGTTAACAATCCCACGAAACATGAATCAGCTTTTTGTTCATTGCTGATAAAATCATCAAATGAATCTTACCATGCTCTGCGCTTGTGTTAGTGGTTTGCAACCTTGCCGGTGAGTGTTTGAATCTGCATCTGACCTTGATGAGTTCAAAAAAGTTAAAAAAAATTTTTTTTTCCAAATATTTATTCTGAAAAATGATTTTTTGGAGGTAATTTTCCTATCATTAAAAAGTATTATATATTATTACCTTGATGAGTTACACTACAATAAAAAAAATTTTTTCCAATTTTGCAAAATAAAATGTATTTATCATTAAAAAAATTTATATATTATAACCTTGATGGTTTAAAAAATTATGAAACTTTACAATAAAAATTTCAGTTTTCAAATATTTCTTTATTCAAATTTTACTAAATTAATCTTTACATTTTAGAAATTTTATGGTCATATTTTATTATATATTATGAGACTATATACTGTATATATACACATATTATGAGCTAAAAAGGATGAAACATTACAATTAAAATCAAATTTTGCAACATAAGTCTTTAAGCAAATTTGCCATCATAAAATTTTATTTTATATTTGAATTAAAAAAATTAAGCATTACAATAAAAGTTTTGTTTTAAAACAAATTCTGTAGATTTTGCAAAATAAATCTTTAAGCAATTTTCTTAACATTACATTTTATTATATATTATGACCTTGATGTGTTTTTACAATTTTACAGTATTTATTTTCTTTACATATAAAACATAAAAAAAAAATTAAGTTTTACAAAATTTATCTCTGCACATTTTGCAAAATAAGTCTTTAATTTCACCAATTGTGCTATCATTACATTCTATTATATATTATACATTTATTTCAGTTATTATAGCATCACATTTTGGAAATAGAGGCAGATACTCACTGTTTAGGGTACCATGACAAGACTCCGTCCTGAAGAACTACCCAGTAGGAGCGCCAGCCAAAAAACCTTGAGCTCTGAAATAAAAATATAAGAGGAAATTAAAAACAGAAAAAAAGGAAATCAATAAAAAAAATAATTAATAACAAATAATTTATTTTTCAAAATATGTCTACTATAGTTATAGATTTTGATAAAGAATACCTTCCAAAGAGGCCCCTCAAACATTTTAACATGTCGCGTCATGCCCTATAGGATGAAAGTGTCGTAACAATAAAACCAAATACACACAAAAAGCCTTCACTATCGTAAATAAGTGTAAAATCTGCAAAACATCAGTGTTATGATATGGTGATGGACAAGGTATTTTTGAAATACATGTATTTGAAGTGTCTCAATAATTGAACCTACTTTCATAACATTTCCTGTAATGATCTGCTTCATTTCAACATCGTTAGCCAAATCAAAAACAGTCTGATCTAAAAACAAATGAGAAACAATGTTAATCAACATGTATCAGGCAACTACAAAAAGTCAGAGGTCATTTAAATATAAAACAAAAAAATTAATGTATTGTTATTTAGTTTTATTTTAATAACTGTAATGTTTCAAATACATTTGTAGATGTCCTAAAATAGTAAAAATACGACTATGACAGTAACGAAACTAAAACAATGAAAACAACAGTGAATTGAGAAAATATTGACTTGGCGACAAACTCAACAGTGTTGAATGTTTTGAAAAACGACGCTACAATAAGGTGGAGCTCACTACCGATTTTGTTCTTGATGTTGGGGTTGGCCTTGTGCTGCATGAGCTTGACGGCACACTGTTTCTGGCCCCTGTAAGCGGCGCAGTGCAGCGGCGTGTTGCCCAACAAGTCTGTGCAGCTTATGTTTGGGGGTTTCTTCATGTTTAGCTACACGAGGAACAAGAAGATCGGACATTACAACTGCTCAAATTTGTTTAGCGACAGGGTAGAACAACAAGTTCTGCAAAGTAGTTAGCAGGTCACCAGTCTTGTGAGGGTAGATATGGCTCCCTCCCTCGCCGCCTCCAGCAGCTGCTCCTCTAGTTTCCTCTCTTCAGTCCGCTCAGCAGCTAGAAGGTAAAAAATTGAAAGGTAATAATTTAGTAATTATTCTGCAGACTTTATCCAAAACATGTTCAGTACGATTTCATGCACTTTCAACATGCTTACCCTCCAACATGCTTTTAATCTCAGCACTCTGGGTAATGTCTTTAGGTATGTGGGCCATGCCATTGATGACAGAAGGGCAAGCGTCATACTGAAGAAGCAACATTACAACCTCCTGAACCACAAAATCAGCATTCAGTATCCAGTCAGTATTAACATTCAGGTGAGTAGTTACTGTATGTCAGTGATTTAAAGGGATACTCCACCGCAAAATGATAAAATTGTCATTAATCACTTACCCCCATGTCGTTTCCAAACCCGTAAAATCTCAATTCGTCTTCAGAACAAAATTTAAGATATTTTGGATGAAAACCGGGAGGCTTGTGACTGTCCCATAGACTGCCAAGTAAAATACACTGTCAAGGTCCAGAAAAGTATGAAAAGCATCGTCAGAATAGTCCAGCGTATGCTCTTCTGTGTCACACGCGCTTCACAGATGCGCTGTCTTCGTATAAATCAAAGCATAAAGACATGTAGAAAATGTATCCTTGTGTCACGGCTGACACAGAAGAGCGTACGCAGTTTGCGTTCAGGTCATATTCTCCAAAATGGCGCTACGGTGATGTGGAGAGACACAGAGGAGACAAATTGTTGAATAAAGTCGTTAGTTTTGTTTTCTTCATGTACAAAAAGTATTCTCGTTGCTTCATAACATTACAGTTGAACCACTGATGGCAGATGAACTATTCTGATGATGCTTTTCATACCTTTTATGGATCTTAACACTAATATTTATTTGGCAGTCTATGGGACAGTCACAAGCCTCCCGGTTTTCATCCAAAATATCTTAAATTGTGTTCCGAAGATGAACAAAGCTTTTACGGGTTTAGAACGACATGGAGGTAAGTGATTAATGACAAAATTTTCATTTTGGGGTGGAGTATCCCTTTAAGGCTGTACACACCAAAATGAAAATTTTGTTTAGCACTTCTATTAGAGATTGCCCAAAAATGCCTTTTATAAGTGATACTGCTAACCGATAGCCAATGTGCACAACTGATTTTTAATTGTTGTTTCATTTCAATTTTTGATACAATAATAAATGATGATAATAATTATTAGACTACGCCAATAAAAACATAAATCATTATATTATTATGATAAATTATTATAAATAATAAAATATTCAAATCAAAATATTTAATTAAATTAAAAAAATTAAAGTAATAATTAAACTACAGTATAAATTAAATAAAAATAATAAAATTAAAAAATTTAAATTACATACAAAAAAAACGTTCATTACTTGACATAAAAACAAATAAACGTTAACTCAATATAAATATAAAACATATGTATATAATATATATATATATATATATATATATATATATATATATATATATATATATATATATATATATATATATACATACATACATACATATATATAAAATTGTTAATTATGTCAAGTTGATTTGTTATTTCCGAGGTTGCAAATTTATTTTATATCTTTAATTTAAAACATTACGTATCTGTAAAAACATTTACAATTATCAAAGACACACAGGAAACAAATGTTTCTTTAGTACCATTGTTGGTTGCATTTCTATTTTTTAATATTAGTCAAATTGATGATCAGTCTATCACAAGCTAATATCTCAGTGCATGAACATGTATGATACCAGTAATACATACTTTTCTCCCGGTGAATGCTGCTTTATGGAGAGGTGTGTCTCCGACATTATTTGGCAAATTGGCATCTGCTCCAGCCTGTAAGAAGCACAGATGAGCAACAATTAGACATTAAAATACCAAGCGCAAATTCTACATCTGCTCCAGCTACCAGTGCACATATATATATATGAGAATATAAAAGGCTGAGATGATCGATACCTTCAGTAAGGCCTCAACAACCTTTGTGCCCAAGTAGCAGGCCAGATGAAGAGGAGTCCAGCCATGATTAGATTTGCTTTTGCCTGAAACAATGTAATGCTGTTAGAAGTACTCCAATGTGTCTCTAAAACATACGAATTGTCAATAGAAACCTAATGACGTGTTCTACCCTTGCAGTTGATGTCGATTTTGACCTCCTCCTTTATCTTGGACATCAAAAGCTTCTGGATTCCTTCGAGGTTCCCGTTCCTGGCATCCCTGAGGAACTGCTCCTCCGGGTCCAGCTCCTCCATGACTTCATGAACAATAATAACAAAAAAAGCATTAAAAACCATAAACCAGAGCAAGTGCAGGGTATCTAAAAGTCATTTAATATTCTAAGAAACATATAAAGGCAGACTATTTGAAACATCTGCCATGTGACTTTCTCGTTTAGACTGGAGGAATACACTTAAAAGCCATAAACAGAGAAGACCCTATTAGTGACGTCATCAGAAATACCCTTATAATAAAGGTCTGGTGAAAAAGCACCAAAGAAAACCTGACGATAATTCATCCTAAGAAGATTAACCCTATAAAGCCTAGTGTATCATATTAGATACGGAAATTTGTAAGGCCTTTAAATTATGAACATTAAATTTCATGCATTCTGTCATATGACTGATAGTTATATATTTTTTTAGCAAGTAAAAGGCATTTTCTACAAATTTCCATTCTAAAAACTTCTTTCAGCTCCTGATACACGTGTCTTTTTGCTGTGAAATCTTTTCTGATTTTCACGTCGTAAATGCAAGAGAAACTCAGCAATATTTCAAGATGAACACTCGATGGCACGAAGCAACTTAGGTTTACTTGAGTATCCATAAATCATGTCAAAATGCGAGGATCAAATAGGATGCATCGTGATTTTTTAAGACCATTTATTCATTCATCTTCGTATTGCATTGCATTATGTTTTTTTCCCTCACAATAAAACCTACAGAGCTTTTGATCATAAAAACAAAGCATTTAAATTGCACAAGATACCGAGTGACAACTGATATTTATTTGTGTTTTATTTAAGTGTCTGCTATACCTTTACAAAGATCTCACTGATTTGCATTAGCTATCAGAATTTCATCTGAACTTTTAGGCCATATAAAGATAAGCATCTGCAAATTTAATATCTTTAAAGGTGTTTTTTCTCCCTCAAGTATGAGCTCCACATCCACATATTATGATACGAGAATAAAAAGCCTGATGTATGAGATAAAATACTCAATAAAGACACATGCAAGCTTTTTCTTTTTAGATTTCCCCTAAAGGATCAATAACTGTTCCCCTTAAATAAAAATAATAATAATAATTTTCGTACAATTATTATTTAAGTCAGACTTCACAGGGTTAATATGCCGGCCACTGAAGCAACCAAGCATGAAAAATGTCTTGGTATGCAGATTAACAGCGTCACTTTTAACGCAATAACCGTTTGGTAAACCATAAAGCTTTCTTTGTGCTGAATGTAGGTCAGTATGCTAAAAGAAAGATGTAATATATAAGTTTAAGAGGTCAAGAGGCTTAAGTGATTGTGTGTATGTGTAGTTAGTTGATGTGATTTGATTTGATATGATTTAATAGGTTAAACTTTCGAAGAATATCGAAGATAGTTTCTATTCGTTGAACCTTTTAGTCCATTTACTTGCGAATATCGGAGGTCTTCATCAGGATGTGGGTTTATTGGTCATGAGCTGCAGTCAAAAATAAAATACAAAATAAAATAAAAATAATAATAATCCGGATGTATTACACAAAATCACTGTGTAAACCGCTCTAAACACGTCAAACGTAACTTATAAATACATGTTGCATACTTGAAAAAAGAATAAAAATGTAAAGACTTGCCTGTTTTTAAAAGTTAAAGCATGACTTGAGGTTCGAGATGCGCTGACATGCTTGCTCCAGATCACTCCGCAATAAAAACATAAATCAATTACTTCCAAAAAATGATTTCCATAAACTGCTTTATCCTAGATTTGACAGAGCATGCGGTGCACTCTTCCCGATTGGGAGACGCACACTCACACGTGAGAGTCTTTGCTCATAGTGCAAAGTTCTTCACAGGCATCTTCAACAAACATCTTACAATCGGTTTTGCAACTCCACGCAGACGGCGCACAAAATAACATCACAAGGCGAATATGGAAATAAACAGCTGACTGACAACTCGCGTGGTGACGATTCACTTCCGGTTTCGATGAGCGTAAACAGCCAAGATAAAAGTGAACGTCTACTATTAATAGGTTTAAGAATAGTAAATAATAAAGATTAATTAATAATAAAGATTATACGGACAGGAAAACAAACAAACAAACACTAAATAAAAAATAAATATTGTTTTCTCAGCGCTGTTGTTCATGACTCTTATTTTGAAATGTCTTGCGGAAGTGAGTCAGTTGCGTCCTCAGTATGGAGGGGTTCGTAGCAGACGGCGTGTCAGCGCCTTTAGCTGGAAGATGTGCTTTTTATGTAGCAAAAAAGAAACGATACTGCAAGATGATTGTTGGAAGTGGGAAAACCTTCTGCGGGGAACATGCAAATGCTGTATGTGAATGAAAATACGTTATATTGCCAATGTTATGCTGCTCTGAATGTATGCACTAACCCTATTTATAGATCAAATAAGTTGTTTTCTCAAACTTTGATGTCATTTCCATATAGGGTGAAGAAGAGAGTGAGAAAAAACGAATACCCTGTCCTCTGGACCCCAAACAGTAAGAAGTTCACTCTTCTAACAAGTTTGAGAAAGTTTCTGTGGTGTCTAAGTAGTTCAGTCCACACTGAATCAATGAAATGATTCCAGAGTTTCAGATTCATGCATACAGAAATGTTATATCTGGCTTGAATATTTCTTAATAAATGTATTAATATGAAACTTGACAAATCTAGAAGTGAATGTGTGAATTATGACTGGTGTCAAACAGGTTTTTAGCGCCATCATTTTGCATTTTAAAGACTTTGATATAAATATATGTAATTATTTTGCATATTTGAAACCTAAGAAAGATGTATTTTAAAATTAACCTCAGTATCCTACTGTCATAGTCGATATGAAATATTGAGGTACAGTCTGAGGTGGTTTTTAGGGGCATTTAATGTCAACATTTTTAGATAAAGAGAAATAAAATTAATTGTACATTTGTGTTAAGAACATTAGTGATCATCTATGATTATTTTTAAAGTTAAATTTGGATTATTCCTAAAACTTGGTACAGTTGTGTCCCATGTCTCAGTTGTAGACTTTGAACCTTTATATTGTTATATTCAATAATCTTCTCTCCTGACTTAAACAGCACTGTATTTGAAGATAATTTGGCTAAACACCTGAAGAAATGCAATTCTAAGGAGAAACCAAAACCTGTATGTATAAATAATTCCACCTACAATTATTTATAATAACATTAGAAAAATAAAATCCATGTAGGGTAACGCACTGCTTGTTGTGTTAATAGCAGCTATGTTTGATTTGATTATAGATTTATTATGTGAAGGATATCAATGCAGGTTCTGCAAATGAAGACGAACCAATAGAGGAGGTGATTGTATTGCTTATGAGAGCATGTGAATCTAGATTTCATGACTTTAATTATTAATAGATATGTGCTTAGTAATGATGCATCAATGCAGATAACCATCGCTGAACGATCCAAAGAGGAACTGGAAAAGTTGATTGTGAAACTCAAAACTGCACTGAAAGGTATCCAACTGTAACTTGTGTTTTATCACATGACTATTAAATCTGGTTAGGCCTATGTCATTTATTTTTAATGTAATTATAAGCGATTTGTACGTGTTTACTGGTTTCCTTAGGAGTAAATACCAAACTGGTTGAAAATATACTCTCACATTCTGCTCTACATGAGCCTCTAAGTGACCCAAAGAATGGAGATTCTGCCTTTAAACACCTCAGACAACAGGTAAAGCACTCCAGAACTGCTAAAGCACACATATAATATATATAAATAGTCTTTGTTTATCCTTATTGTCAAGAAATGTTTGACAGGCTTCAATTCTTGGAAACATGGAGGTTTTAGAACTGCTCAGCCCAAACAGATGCTACATAGAGTTTGGAGCAGGGAAGGGAAAACTCTCCCACTGGATTCACATCGCTCTTAAAGCAGCTGAAAATGTCAATTTTTTACTTGTGGAAAGGTCCAGTACTCGCTTTAAGGTGTGGTGTTATTCGCATAAAGCTATCCTTTCCTCAAATTCAGAAAAATATCGTTCTTTCTACTCGAAAGTAAGGTTCAATGTCAAGTTTATGTTTTTTAGGTAGATGGCAAGCACAAAAATGCAGGCTCGACGTTTGATAGGCTTCAGGTTGATATTCAGCACCTTGATTTATGTGAGTCGTAATTGTCTTAATATATTCTAAAATGAATTGTTTTACTATTTTAGTTTGATCTTTTAATAAACAACTTCTTTGTACTTTTCAGCAAAGGTCCCTCTTCTGAGAAAAGAAGGACTTTCTATTATTGGTGTTGGGAAGCACCTGTGTGGTGCAGCAACAGGTAGAAGAGAATTCAGTAAATGTCATTATGGTATCAGTACTACTAGATTGAGTTTTGTTAACTTGTCTCCACAGATCTGGCCCTTCGGTGTTTATTTGAGCACAACTGCACCGACAAAGATGATGAACCTCCAACAAAGCGCGCAAAACTCCATCAGAATGAGGGTGCTGGTGATTTTATTAAGCCTGTTCCCTCTACCGAAGGCAGGGAAACTGGTGAAAGGCTCATAGTGTCAGGAGTGGCCATTGCTCTTTGCTGCCACCACCGTTGCGACTGGAGACACTACGTGGGAAAAGAGTTCTTCAGGCAGAGAGGTCTTGGACCGGAAGAGTTCGCTGCCTTTCAGCGCATGTCGAGCTGGGCCACTTGTGGGATGAGAAAAATTGGCTCTCAGACAACAGAAAAACGAAGTGAACATAAAACAGGGGAAGAGGAAGAACATGAGATGTGCGAGGAAGCTTTACCAGATCCCCTCAAAGGGTGAGTTTTCTGCTGGTCGACCAATACAAATTGCATTAAGATCATGATTTCATTTGTAAACGTTTTTCTTGCAGTCTGATGTCAGTTGAAGATCGGGAACAAATCGGACGGCTTTGTAAGCGTCTGATTGACCATGGCAGAGTGTATTACCTTCAGCAAAAAGGCTTTGAAACCAGCCTGAAGTACTACACAAGCAGAGACATTTCATTGGAGAATGTGTTACTAACTGCCGTTCCCGCAGCCAATCAGAACAGAGATGAATCTCAACAGCCTTCTTAAACAAGACAAACTAGCACAAGTGCAGGACACATATGCTTCATTTTATTTGATCGATGTTTATGGATTTTATTTTAGCTCATCCACAAACATTAGTTTTGACATATTAGCAGAAAGCAGCAACTCCAACAAACAGCATAGACAAGACATTTAAAAGACGTGAAGTGCTCTTCACAAAACGTAGGGGGAACAAAACTTGACATGATGGACCGGAAGATCAAGACAGAAGCCAGCATGCAAGTCACAAAGAAGATCCGGTCTCTGACGCGCCTTCCAAAGTCACATTTAGCACTAATGTGAAAGTTTGGGATCCTGCAAGAGACATTTAATACAAAAGTTGGTCTTTAAGAGGCTCTCAAGGCTTTATTTTCATGTTTGATTAATTAATTAAACAATTAACAATTTAAATAAAAAAAAAAGTTCTGTTACCAATTATGCACACAATACATATTGAGTACAGCATAACCTCTTTTCCGGGCCTCTTGGATGTAGAAGTGCATGAACTCGCGACCAAACATCTCCCGGTCTTCTTCTTCATCATCCTCTTTTAAGTCAGGAAGAGTCACATCATATGTCAAAGGATTGTCTCGGAAATTCACAAACCTGCAGAATGAGCATTTTAAACTTCGTAATCATTTGTAAAATGCACAAGCATGCAAACACGGATGCTTCACCAATGCTTAGCAACTCAGTCCAAGAAGCATTTGCATTCTTGCATGAAATAGATTCCGGGGTTTCCTATAGAATTTTTTTTTTTTTTTTTATTGGTCCCCAATGACACTCTACAAATTGAACAATACTTTAGTGCTTACCTGAGGTTGCTCATGTCCTCCATAAGTGGAGGAATGTCTCGTAGTTTATTTTTGCTCAGAACTAGCGTGTTCAGACTTTGCATATGACTGATATTGTCTGGCAGGTACTCTAGTTCATTTCTTGGGAGCCACAAGGTGTGAAGTTTCTCCATTCTAAATTTGGACATGTTTATAGGATTTATTACAAAATCTTGGTTCTGTTAGTACTACATTCACAGAAAAGATAATGATCTGAAGTTGCTTGTAGTTTAGTATTTTACCTGTGAATATCTTCTGGCAAACTTTCCAACCTGTTGCTGCCCATGTCTAGCCACTCTAGAGAAGGAAGGTTGACCACACAATCTGGAATGGTGGTGAATTTGTTCATGGAGAGGTCCAAGTGATACAGCTTCTTTAGATTGCTAAGCTAAGGAAATTAGATCTAAGTAAGCACAGGCAGTAGGTATATATATAGTTTTAAAGACCAAATATGTGGTGTATACATGTGTTCAATGTTATTGATACCTGAGTAGGCAACTCATCCAGATCTTCGTTCATTGCAAGTTCCAGTTTCTCCAGATTTTCACAGCAACCAAGTTCTTCTGGTACGTAGCTTACTCTGTTATAGCTCAACAACAGCTCTCGTAACCGAGTTAGTTTGCCTGTTAGTTATAAGAGCATATCTGAGAGTTACTTAGGCTAAAGAAAGTCAAAGTTTTTGCAAATGACACCCATTTTTGTACTGACCAATTTCTTTGGGAATTTCTGTGACTGAATTGCGAGACAAGTTCAAGACTATGAGACTCTCAAAACTTGAGATAAACCGTGGGATTTTTTGAAGTCCTATTCGGTGTAACTGCCATTCTTGGATCTGGGAGAGTTGAACCAGAGCTGGAGGAAGAGTCTGCAAAAAGAGTGGAAAGAATGAAAACCAAACACTTGATAGAAAAAAAAAAATCATTAAAGCCATTAGGCTGCTATATCTGCAAATACATGAGCAGTTTGAAAGCATTGTTTTCTAACTCTTTCTTTTAGAAGTCTGGGGTGTCCAATCCTGTTCCTGGAGGGCCACCTTTCTGCAGAGTTCAGCTCCTACCTCCATTAAGCAAACTGAATCAAGGTCTTCAAAATGACTTTAAATACCTAAGCAGGTGCGTTGGAGCAGGTTGAAGCTAACCTTTGCAGGAGCTCCAGAAGCAGCATTGGATGCCTTTGCTCTAAGTCCTCCCCTAAACCATATCAATTCAATTCAAGTTTATTTGTATAGCGCTTTTTACGATACAGATCATTACAAAGCAACTTTACAGAAAATTAAGTTTCTACAATATTTAGTAGTAGTAGCTTATCAGTGGTGACTGTCAGTTTATGTGTATTATGTGTATATCATAGTCCAAAGGTGTCCAAACCAGTTCCTGGAGTGTCAGTGTGCTGAGTTAGCTTTAACCCTAATTAAACAAACCTGAACCACCTAATAAACTGGTTCTGCTGCTGGAGCACAACCTTCCTCCAAAGTTTAGGTCCAACCTTGATTAAACACCTGAAACAACTAGTCAAGGTCTTCAGGTAAATTCTGCAGGAATGTGTACCTTCCAGGAATGGGACTGGACATCTGTGCCAAGTGTAGGTTGACACATGTCCATTCATCGCCTCTTTGGGACAAGACATATATATATATATATATATATATATATATATATATATATATATGTATATATATATATATATATATATATATATATATATATGTATATATGTATATATGTATATGTATATATGTCAATGATGCACCTTGCTCTCTAGATGACAGAATTGGATTTTGATTATAATTTTTATCTCAAAGTCCAAAGCACAAAATGCTTTACCTTCCACTCCTCCTTTTCAATACGCAGGATGACACGTCCTTCTTCTGTCACAACTTTTTCCTTTAGCTTGGCCAAAGTGATACGATCCTCCCAAGGACCGGTCAACCTACGCCAAAGATTTTGAATTGTCAAAAACTTTCTTTATACTAAATCTGTTAATGGAGGTTACATGATACATGAAGTGGTTCTCAACTGGTTCTTCAGGATCCAGATTTTACTTTGGACATCAAGTGGTGACCCGACACAGTACCAAATCCAAAATTCACATTTGATGCAGTATGATATGCATCTTTTTTATTTATTTATTTTTTATTTTTATTTTTTTACCTTGCATAGTTTAGTTCATGGTTTTTAAAGGATGAAGCTCACTTTCCATGTTGGCAAATTTGACGAGCTTCTACCAAGTAACAAATGAACTATAGCGTTTGAGTGTTCTCTAGACCTTTAATGCTGAAAAGTATTTTCAACATATATCCCAACTATACATGATTTTATGATTAGTGTTCATACTTAGTAACCTGCAATGCTTTTTTAGCTCACGACCCACCAGTTGAGAACCATTACTTTTAAAATAAGTCATTATGCTTCCCATGGGATACATGACATTAATGGACGTACCTACCCACCGCTCTCCTGTCTCTCTGCTCTCTCTCCGTCTTCAGTTCATCTTTGCTTTTCTTTATCCTGGTTTCCCACAGAGCCTTGATAGAGTTCACCGTCCCACAGCAGACCGTGACCCCCGTCATGATGATACAGAGCCCCAAATAACCTCACACACACAGTATGCTAGGGCAGCAGATAAGCTATTTTACCGGCCAGGAAAATGCATGCGCTGCATGTTGTTTTGTTTTGATATGACAGGGCACATTTGAATTAGTACTATGTAAAACATATGCTGTGATTGACACTAAAAAAACTGAGAATGTTTGAATTAGCTTGTGCTTACCACTCTCATTGGGTCATATTGTCGTTCCAGCGCTTGTACCATGATTTTACCAGGTTAGCTCCCATTTGATATGAAGAATATAGTCACCAATGGTACAATTCCTCTGACAATTCTAGTAAGTGTGATCTGTGTTGAAAGAATTGGCTTTGAAGTAATTATCCACTCAGTGTTTGTCACAGGTTTTCCCTCTTGAAGCGTAACTCCGGCCAATTTCTATATTTAACCAGAGGCAACACTGAATAGTGTGGTCACAAGCTAAAGTTGGCACAAGAGCAGCTGTCCACTTTTGCATACTTTACCACCCCAGACGTGCATTTAAGAATAGAGCACCATTAACCTGATTAACAATGAAGCTTAGGACCGTTTCAAAACATTGCTGTTAGATATATATTTTTATACTACGGGGCCGTTGAATGCTTGAATCTGATTGGCTGACGAACGTTCTGAGGTGTCCAATTATTTTCAGGGAAACGCACGGCGAACGTAGTTCCAGGGAGCTCTCTTGACCTCATTACAGTTCCATATCAATTTGCATAGCTAACTGTAATAACGGAAATTAGCATACAGTACGGTACTGGTCTAATTTCACACTAGCTCTTTCTTTCTCTTTCTCTGTTTGTCGCTGTCTCTCTCGCTCTCTTTCTAATAACTTAATTTATAACTGCAGTAGAATGCTATCAACGGCTCAAGCCTCCATTATCAGCTTTAAAATGACGTTTTGGAACCAGCAAAAGAGGCGTGGGATGAGATGCGGAAGAAATGGTCCTACTCACAATAGCGATTTAAGTACAAAAACGAACGAATCCCTTTAAATATGTCATCTGATCGATGTCTTGAGGTGTAGTAACCATAGTATAATCGGAATAATTGACGACGGTCCATTGAATTATTAGAAAAATAATGCACACCTGAGGTGTAACGCCCACTCCGATCAGCACCTTGGGTGTGCATTATTTTCCTAATAATTCAACGGAGCGTCGTCAATTATTCCTTACGTAAATCGTGGCTGCTGCTTTAGTAGAATGTTTTAATGTTATAAACTGAATTTAACAACAACAACAACAAAAAAAGGTGTACAAACAATTTTCACTCAGAAGTCGCTAAATTTGACAGTTAATTACAAAGAAATAGCAAGTAGGATTGATTTAAACATGAAATTATGAAGTAGAGAAAGACTGAAATAGCATTTTCATGTAAAACATTCTCCAATAAATTGTTTTATTAAAATTTTAACACATTCTTAAGTATTTACTTCTATACAAATGAACAACCTACTTTACTGTGCATAATGTCGCTTACATAAAACTGTACTTTAATTCCAGTTAACCAGTTACATTACTCTTTATACACTGCAAACAAAATGCAAACAGCAAATAAAGATCTGTTTTTATAGATATATTCAGTGAATGTGTCTGAAGTGGGACTCCAGATGGCTCTACTGGAGCAGTTCACCACTGAATCCTTCAGCTGGCCGATGGCCACGTAACAGACCAGCTTATATCGATCATACAGCAGCTTCTTTACAGCCGTCTTAATACAGTCAGACAGCTCTTTGGAGATGCCTGAGCATGAGCAGCTGTACTCGACAGTCTCCAGTCTTTCATCAACAATGTGTTTGATTATTTCATGAGCTCGGTCAGTGGAGAAGCGTCTTTCTGGGATGGTCTGGTAGTGAATGAGCTTCTCGTCTTGGTCTGGTAACTTCTGGCCTCTCGGTTCTTTCTTCATCATCCAGGTTGAGCTGCATCTCCTTGGGATGGGGATCTGTGATGATGTCCTGCTTTTTCTTTGAGGTTCTTCCTTGGACGTTTTCCATCTTATGGTGCTTTTCATTTTCTCTTGGGGTCCCTTCAGCTGTTTCTCCTCTTTCTTGTTTAATTAGATACATAAATATAATTGTTACTGTCAGTTATCCAATGAAAAGGTCAATATCTAGTATGTATGTTGCAGCCAACTTTCTTCTTTTTATCTTATGCTCACCATTAATTTGATCATAAATACATTAAAACAGCAATACTGTGAGATATTACAATTTAAAGAACTGTTTTCTATTGTAATATAATTTAAAATGTAAATTATTCCTGATGCAAAGCTGAATTTTCAGCATCACTACTCCAGTCTTCAGTGTCACATGATCCTTCAGAAATCATTATAATATGCTAATTTGATGCACATGAAATGTTTATTTTTATCAATGTTGAAAACAGTTAATATTTTTTTTCCCTTTGAGTAGAAAGCTAAAAAAAAAAGAACATTTATTTGAAATATAAATCTTTCGTATTGACCATCATCATTTAATGCATCAATGCGGAATATGTGCTAATAAAATGAATAAATAAAAAAAAATCTTACTGACCCCAATCATGCATATTACAGATTAAATAGTTTTTATAGATAATTTTATTCTTAAAAAACTGGATGTCAGATTATTGTTAATTAACAATAATAATGAGAAATAGTTATATCAAGATTTTAGTTTTAATTTGCAAATATTCTGCTAATTTAAATCAAGATTTTTTAATTTGCCATTGTATTATTTAATATTCATTGTTTACAATCCATAATCCAGATTAAATCAAGTTTTTCTAACTCCGTTGCACCAAACTTTAAATCATACATTTATGGTGTAAAGTTACATTCAAATTATTTGATCAGTTTTAGTTTTATAGTAAACCTAGAATACAATTAATCCTGTTATATGAGAAAGTCTTACCTGCATGTTCTTTCTGTAACAGATGCTTAGCTAAACCCCTTTTAGTTTGTGCTCAAGGGATAGAGGCACCAGGCTTTAGAATGCGACACAAGCTCCACCCCCTGCTGAAGCTCTGTTTGACTTGTCTAAGGATCATAAATCTTATAAAATTCACCAGCGGTACTCATACCAGCTCCTGGAGTTCAACCATGTTTTGAGATGGAATAGTAAGACTGCTTACTGCTGAGAAACTCTTCCTCAAATGTACAATTTATTAAAACGCTTTCCGTTGTAATTCACACACTCTCACAACAATCCCTCAAGGAAACTCCCATTATTCATGAGTGGCAGAACATTATGCTCCAACAAGAATCATCACACCAGAGAAGATGAGAGGAAGTATCAGTACAGATTCCCCACAGCCAGTTTGAATCACATATATTTCCATTTTGCTTTAAAAACACTGGAGTGGAAAGAAAAGCACTTTTTTGCTTTATTTTTTGGAGGGTAACAATTTCATAAGATGAACCCAGACTATTTCTTAATGTTATCCACTAACAAATATCACTGTTCATAGCTGATTTTAAAAACCCTTGTGCAACACCATTAGAGATTTTACAGTATTTAGAAAGTTTATATACAAAAACATCACAGGTACGTTTTCATATTGCTACATTGAGTTCATATTGTCTAACATTCAACAATTCACAACACGTTCTGGTCGATGTAACATCTGATGTCAGTAAGGCAACAAGAGGACAGGATTAAGAAGAAAAACAACAAAACACCAGTTATAAGCTTTATGACGTTGTGGAAGTGTTCTTCAGTCATGATGGAAACCAATGGCTCAAATAGCTTAGTGGCCCAGTAACGAAAAAATCTTTAGTGTTGGGAGACGGAGTCTAGATGTGCTTTCTACTTCAGATCCAGGACCATGGAAGCGGGGTTTTCCAGGTACGATCTCCACAGGTTGGAGAAACGACACATGGTTGCTCCGTCGATGATCCGGTGGTCGGCGGACCAGCTCACATTCATGATGTGTGCTTTCACTACCTCGCCCTTGTGGTTGAACCGGGGCAGCGCCTGTGGAGAACGCAAAAAAAATTTGCACGCAAAATTAAAAACTGGGCTGCGTTCTAAAAACTAGTGTGCTGCCTTGGTGCCTGCATAGGCAGCATACTAACTGAAACAGAACCTCACTGATTTTGAAAGTTATATATCTGCAGCAACTCTGTGGGTCACAAAACTGTTCGCAACTGATTCCAAATGAGTTTAGCGTTAGCATGTTGCTAAGCTAACTGAGGAATATTGTAGTACGCGTTAAAACATATAACACACAAATATTGAGTAACATTAACTACTATAATTAATATTTTACTGAGTAAATAATTATGTAAATTCGTCATATTGGCTTTGTCATCCAATTTGGTATTTTTTTTTTACACTAACCTTGTTGCAAAGCATTATGGGATTGGCTAAACATGTATGTGATTCTACCTTAGTTCTTCGCCAAAATTCTGTACATCTTAGACGACAACAAAAACCTTTTTTAAAAGCCTTCATGTTGGAGCGCACTTGTTTTTCCTACATAGGTAGAAAATGTTGCCTACATAGGGAACTCGCTATGTTTTGGAAAAGAGCCGCAGACAAAATGTATAATAAAAAATAAACTTCAAACGAATCTCAATTCAAAAACATCTAAACAATTATGAAAAGATATTACAATGCTAGTATAGAAAACAGCAAGAATGCAGCGAACTGGTCCGTGAGTATCGGAACAAACCAAACTATGTTTTCTGACATATATGCCAATTCTCATCTCGCAAACTACATAGTGCAAATTATTAGTAAATTGGAATTTTATTGCAAAATTTTACCTGGATCTTTCCAAGAGCACCAATGGCAACCTCAGGCGGTAATATGACCGGCTTTGCATAGGTTCCTCCAATCTGTCAACAACAACGACGTTAATGTTACGTAATTTCCTTGTGTAGCTAGCTACACAGTTACCACTACATTAAAGGAGCAAACAAAGGTCGTCCTGCAGTTCTTAACTTACCGATCCAATGTTTGAGAGCGTGAACGTTCCTCCCGTGAGGTCGGTGGTCCCCAGCTGCCCTGCCGCTCCCAACGTCTGCAGGCGGTTGAGCTCCACTGCGATTTCAAAGACACTGAGCATCTGTACGTTCTTCACATTGGGAACTAGAAGTCCTTGACTGGTATCCATCGCCAGTCCGATGTTATGAGCAGCCTGGAGGAGGAAGAGCAATCAATGATCTAGCTCGACTGAATTCAAAGTATCTTTTATTTAGAGGGAAAAACTGTACCTTATAGGTGATATTTGTGCAGTTTCATCCAAAGAAGAGTTGAGAATGGGAAAATGGAGGAGAGCAAGAGAGGCTGCCTGTTTGTGAAGAAGATACTTATATTAAAACCAGGCATAATTGGAGTTTTGCACCCCACAAATCGCTTTTATACCTTGATGAAGAACGGCATGTAGCTGAGCTTGACTCCTCGTGACTCAGCCAGGCCTTTCAGCTCTGAGCGCAACCGGATCAACAGGCTTAGATCCACTTCGTCTTTATAACCAAAGTGAGGGATCTTCAGGGCTGCTGCCATAGTCTTTACCATCGCCTTCTGAAAGCCTTTGTTTGAAAAAATAAAATCAGTGACAATTCTGCAAATCATGCTGTTCACACTAGATTTCAACTTAATGTTAGCTTGTTGATAAGCTAACTATGCAAAATTATAGTATGCGTTAAAATTTTTAACTTAAAAATACACACAAATACTGTGTAAAATGAACTAGACTGAACTACTAATATTAATTTCTTTATTGTACTAAGTGAATAATCATGTTAAATCATCATTTTGGCTCTATCGGCCGTTTTGGATTTTATCGCAATGTATGTGATTTAATTTACTAAGCGTACATTACTGTTAAAATAGTCTTAACAATTGCCTTCTGAAAGCCTTCGTTACAAAAGAAGAAAAAATCTTGCAGGTCATGCAAATTGTGTTGTTCACAACTGATTTCAATCAAGTTTAACGTTAGCATGTTGCTAAGCTAACTGCAAAATACTGTAGTATGCATTAAAATACATAACACACAAAAATTTGTACAATTATCTAAATTGAACTACTCCTTTTAATATTTTTCTTTACTGAGTGAATAATTAAAGTCATCATATTGGCTTTTGTCTGTCATTTTAGATTTTATACACTTAACTTGATGCAATGCGTTATGGGATTGGCTAAGCATGCATTTGATTCTAGTCTTAACCATAGCCTTCTGAAAGTCTTTGTTAAAATAAAAAACATTTTTACATTTTTTTGATTCTTGCCTTCAGCAGCGGTTCTCAATTCCAGTCCTCGCGCCCCCTGCTCTGCACATTTTGTATTGTTCTCTTATCACTTCAGACGTTTGTTCTATTCTTACCTAAGTGCCCTGCGAAGTGGACATCATCACAGGATATTCCGCCATGATTCCAGTTCGAAGTGAACGTTTATGTTCCATTCAAAGTGCACTGAAGCGTGTGAGACGTGAATATAAATTATTTACAGAGGCATATGATGTCACACTTGTCTGTGTGTGAAGACTTTGCGCTGCGCAAATCCGTGAATGAATGTTTCGAAGTGAGGTAAACTTCAACAGATTTCCCCTGCTTGGGGAGTAGGAAGCAATGAACACTGTGTAGGGACCATGTCAATGGGAACACAGTTCACGCACGGAGCTCACTTCTGAAGGACTGGAATTGAGGACCGCTGCCTTACAGCCAAAAATTACTGCTGACAAAATTTTACCCATCGCCTTCTGAAAGCCTTCGTTGAAAATTTATGCGACTGAATCAACTTCTGAATCAAAACACACAAGCAAACAAACCTTTAATGGGTTCCGTGTGGTCTTTGCCTGTGAAGACAGGTTTAGGGATCACAGGAGTGGGTATACTAGGTGGACTCATCTTCTCTTTGGGCTTTGCAGCTGGAGTTGAAGGTGCTACAGCCGCAGGAGGAGGAGGACGAATCTCCTGGAAGGGTGCTGGGGGTAAGATGGCCCCCGTCTGGCTGGCTATGAAGTTCAGGATGTCTTCTTTGAGAATGCGGCCGTCTTTTCCAGTGCCGACGACTTCGCTTAATTTAATCTGCGAGGCAAAGATTTTGATGAAGATGGACCATCTTTGTGAATTTTGTTATGGAGAAACAGCACAAAAATCCTCAGTAGATCTAATATGCTGCACACTTCACCCTCAGCACTTGTGGCCATAGCAACACCAATATATTCTCCAACTATGTGATGCTGACAGGCTAGCCATTTATCTAACACTCTCCAAAGAGGATGTATGACTGTCTACATAGAAACAAGCTGCATCTCATGACCCTGATTTAAAAGGCTACTGCGCTGCCTAGCAACTTCCAGTGCTGTGCAAGAGTTTATGACCCCCGATGACAATAGCTAAAGACCACCTCCCACTGATGCTGACGCCATGCTCTGTTTGATTTCTACCTACTCTCAGAGCTACTTTAAATGACCTTATAATTTTTTGGGTGAAATTGAATATTCAGTGGGAAATGATGTAGGCAAGGGCTTGATTTAATGCCTCAGTATTTGATTTATTTACTTTATATTATTTTTTTTTTATTTTCATAATGTTGTGTATATCTAAGTTTCTGAGAAACAGAATAATCATAATAATAAATTGTATTATATACATATATGTTACATTAAAAATACTGTTCAAAAACATCAGATTATGAAGAAAAATGTTAAAGATGTGGTCTTTGTGCAAGACACACAAATATATATATATATATATATATATATATATATATATATATATATACATTGTATAGATCATTAGATTTTATTTTTATAATGTTATGTATTCAGTTTTGTTATTGTCAACTAAAACACTAATAAATCCACACATTTTTTTTTTTACTTTAAACCTGGTTTTAGTACAAGATATATTTATATATATTACATATATTTTATTTTTTATAATTAAATGTATTTCTGAGTTACAAAAGAATATTTAATACAAAGGAAATTTTACGGGAAAAAAAACTAATATAATTTTATATAATTTAATATTATTTTTATAATGTGCTGTATACACTTTTAACTAAAAATATGAAAAAATATCTTGCTTACTTGAAATAAAGCTTAACTGACAAAATATAAATATTATATGAGAAACTTTAAAATGCAAACACCTAAAAATGAGCTATGTTGACTTGGTAACTAACTGAAACAAAATAAGTTTAAGTACTAAAATGAGTAAAACTAAAATAAAATATAAAAAAATTGACATAAAAATATTTTTAAAAGCAAAAACTAATAAAAATGACAACAGCACATTACAAAACAAAATTACAAAACCTAAATTAAAATTAAAATCCAAAACTGAAAACATTAGAAATAAAAATAAAATAGTAAAACCAATAAATTAAAATTAAAATCCAAAACTGATAAATTATATAAAATTGATAACTACTAATTAGAAATAAAAAGCTAATTGATAAAATATTAGTAATATGTACTACAATAATATATTTCAATACTATCTAAATATACATTGGAAAATGTTTCATAGATAACACAAATATTGTATAAAAATAATAATATATCTATATATATATATATATATATATATTTATATTTATACAGTATACACACACACACACACAATTATCTTTTTAACTTTATAGATATGTGTGTAAGACAAATCCGAAACATACATTGTTCTCCGTGGCTAAGCGTCTGACAGCAGGGGTGGCCTGAGTCTTGTGACCTTTGATCTCCTGGTGCGTGTGCTCCTCTTGAGACATGGCGGGCGTCTCCACCACATCCTCCTGAGGACCCTCCACTGCAAGAGCCAGATAAACACTGACTGACTCAATACTAAAGGTCAGGTCCTTATACTTCTAAAACTACTCTCAATACTTACCTTGACCCGCTTCCGTTTCAATGTCAATGAGAGGTTTGCCTACAAGGGCGATGGAATCGACATCATAGTAGAGTTTACGAATGATTCCATCATAACGGCTGGTGATGGTGACAGATGCTTTGTCACTCTGGACTTCACAGATGCTGTCAAACTGAGACACTTTGTCGCCTTCTTTCACATACCTGATGATGACAAACAGATAATGGCGACCTCTGCTGGTGGATATTTGTAAGTGTCAAAAAAAGACCTCAAACTTACCATTCTTTGACGGTCACCTCCATAATGCCCTCTCCGATATCTGAGAGCTTGAACTGCAAAACTGGTCTTGCAGCAACTGCAATAAGCAGCATAAAGTGATTATAAATACATCCTTCTAATTAAGAACACAGAGATGTTCATAACAAATGATAAACTCACCATAGCTTGTGCGAAAGAACCGATGCTGTTGTCCAGCGATGAGGGAATATGAGTGGGGTCGGGATACAAAGCAAGCTGTCTGGACCGTTGAGCAGCAGTGTCTGTGCAGGCGAGCAGAGACCTAAAAACACATGACACGCAACAAAAACATGAGTCAGTCTTTCGATGGTTGCAGCATATGCTCTAAATTACAGCAAAAAGACACAAATAGTGTTTGAATGAAAATAATCACTGCGGATGACCAGATTAATGTCTTGAAAAGGCTGTGTATAACAAGTTACAATAATAATAAAAATAATAATAATAATCATTTATTTAATATAATAACAAATCACAAATATATGCAAATTAATTATTTAATAAATATCAGTAAATACTATATATATTACTTAAAATTTAATTATTAATAAAATGCATGCATGCATATATAAAATGCATATTTACACAAGTGGTCTCATACACATATTTATTTAATAAATATAAATAACTATTAGTTTCTTAGTTATAATATAAAATTATACACGCATCTAATCTAGACATAAAATGCTATGTAAACATAAAATGTTTATAAATTATATAGACTACAGCAAACTACATTTTTATACATTTGAAACTACAAATATATACTTTCTACATTTTACATATTTTATAGATATCAATACATAGCATTTATTAACTAATTATTAATAAAATGTAGACATTTACACTAGCCTCATAGTATTTACACTAGACAATTAGACTGCTCTCATACTTTCTGATGCCTGATTTTTAACAGTTTTCTTGGTGTTTATATATTGGCAACTATCCACACACATCATGCAGGTCCAGTTCTTCTTCAGGTGTTGATAGCTGCAGGCTGCTAGTTTCTCAAGTCCTTCCGTTTTGTAGTCACTTACAAACGCTGAATCGCATTTAAACGGCCTCTAAATGTCACTTGTGGACTTTGTATGTCATTGCAATTGTAAGATGCATGCAAAATAAAAGGTGAAAACATACCAGGCGTCTCATAAACGCGAATGGAGCCCGCACAGTGATGACGGTCGCCATCTTTCCCCAGCGATTTGGTGTAACCGGAAATGACGTCGCCCTCACGCCCCGCTCCACTGACCAATCGGAGAGCTTTTTGGCCAAGGGCAAATATTTCGAGGATATTTTAACAGAATATTTCTAATAAAAGGAAAAACTTTGAACAGAACAAATAGATAGAAGAACTGATATAACAAGCAGTTCAACAAAGAATAAATCAACATTAATGAGTATTAATGACATGTATAAATTATTAACTATAAATAAAAATTATGCAATGTTATGTAAATATTATAAAAAATACGAATATTATTATCATTAATTAAATACATAAATTATTAACTAAAAGAATAAAAAATAATAAATAATTCACGTTTTAAGCCGATTCTTGAAGATGGCTAAGGACTCAGCTGCTTGGATTGAGTTGGGCAGGTCATTCCACCAGGAGGGAACATTTAATTTAAAAGTCTGTGAAAGTGATTTTGTGCCTTTTTGGGATGGCACAATAAAGCAAAGTCCACTTGCAGAATGCAATCTTCTAAAGGGCACATAAGTCTGAAGTAATGAATTTAGGTAAAGGGGTGCAGAGCCAGTGGTGATTTATAGGCAAACATTAATGACTTTAATTTTATGCGAGCAGCTATTGGTAGCAAGTGCAAACTGATAAACAGAGGTGTTGGAAGACCTGCCAAGAGAGCATTGCAATAGTCCAGCCTGGACAGAACAAAAGTTTGAACAAGGACTTGTGAAGAATTTTCCAAAAGAAAGGGCCTGATCTTCTTGATGTTGAATAAAGCAAATCTGCAGGACCAAGCAGTTTTGCAATGTGGTCTGAGATAGCTTTTTTCCTTCAGGCTATCAGACTAATGAACAGTCAAAACTAATACACCCTACAGCACCCTACAGCATACTCCCACAATATGATATGCAACACACTGTACTTTAACTTCAACAGTTCAACACTGGACTATACACACTGCATTTAATACAATAATCTACCTGCTACCATTGGATACCATCCAATGCACATCCATGACATTTTGTGTATCCAGTTCATGTATAATCTGTTGCACTTTAGCATATTTTTTATGTTTATATATGTCTACATAATGTAGAATGTGTACATACTGTGTATAGTGTATAATGTGTAGTGCTAACTGTAAGTATTTATATACTGCATATAATGTGTAGTGCTAACTGTAAGTAGCCTATGTCTAATAGTACACTGTGTGTACTGACTATTTGTATGTTTCATATTGCACATTGTCATCTGTTGAAGTCTGTATGGCTATATGTAAAAAGTGAAAGTGAAAGTGACGTGACATTCAACCAAGTATGGTGACCCATACTCAGAATTTGTGCTCTGCATTTAACCCATCCAAAGTGAACACACACAGCAGTGAACACACACACACACCATGAACACAGACCCGGAGCAGTGGGCAGCCATTTATGCTGCGGTGCCTGGGGAGCAGTTGGGGGTTTCGGTGCCTTGCTCAAGGGCACCTCAGTCGTGGTATTGCCAGCCCAAGACTCGTACCCACAACCTTAGGGTTAGGAGTCACTCTCTACTCTCTAGTCACTCTCTAGTCACTCTCTAGCCACTAGGCCACGACTTTCCCCTGTAAATTATAAATGTAAATTGTAAATTGTTTCTGCAATTTCTGGAGCACGCTCCCAAAATTTTCTCTTTAAACGATGGGTTTGATGGAACCACAAGCTGTTCTGTCTTGGCAAGGTTGAGTTGAAGGTGATGGTCCGTCATCCAGCAAGAAATGTCTGTTGGACAAACTGAGATGCGAGCAGCTATCGTCGGATCATGTTTCTGAATGACAGAACCTAGTGATGCCATGTAGACAGAGAAAAGAAGTGGTCCAAGAACTGAGCCCTGAGGCACCCCAGTAGCTAGATGTTGCGACTTTGACATCTCACCTCTTCAAGATACCTTGAAGGACCTATCTGAGAGGTAAGACTCAAACCACAGGAGTGCGGTTCCTGAGATGCCTTTTGCCAATAGGGTTGACAGGAGGATTTGGTGGTTAACCATGTCAAAAGTAGTGGAGGAGGTTGTTCTTTGTGAGAAAGGCAGAGACATGGTTGAACACAGCTCGTTCAAGTGTTTTTGCAATGAAAGGAAGAAGGGAAACCGGTCTGTAGTTCTCTAAAAGACATGGGTTAAGGGTGGGTTTCTTAAGTAGAGGGGTTATACCACGAGCCTGTCTAAATGCTGAGGGGAAAACACCAGTGTGAAGGGATGTGTTAATGATGTGAGTGAGTGCAGGTACAACTGCAGGAGAAATGGCTTGAAGGAGATGAGATGGAATAGGATCAAGCTGACAAGATGATTAGAAAGGATGAGCTTGGAGACGTCTGCTTCAGAGAGTGAAGAGAAGGACAAGCTGGTACGATATGCTTGACAGATTGTGGTGTGGAAAATTGTGCACTGATGGTTTTAATTTTATTAATGATGTGAATGTGACAAACTTAATGAAGAATGTGACAAAGTCGTCAGCTGTTAGTGTTGATGGATGAGGGGGAGGAGGAGGAGGAGGAGGACAAAGGAGTGAGGAAAATGTTTTAAAGAGCATTCGAGAGTTTAGCTAAGATAGTATGTCATAGTATGTCCTTTTAACAGTGGAGACATTAGCTGAGAAGGAAGAGAGGAGTGACTGATAGATATAAAGGTCATACATATTATAACACCTCCAAAATGTATCAGAAAAGCTAATTAAAATAAGTAGGCTATAGTTTTTTTCATAAACATTTTGATGACAAAGTGCTTTTATCCGCTCATAAGTTCTCGGTGCATTCCAAAATGAGTCAGTTCACTCGAAAACCGCGTAATCCGATTTAAATGAACCGAGCGGTATAGTGAACCGGTTCACACAATTCACTGAAAAGATCCGATTCAATTGAACGATACGCCAACGAATCCGACATCGCCTACCTGCGCATGCCCAGAGCCCGTCCACCATAGCAGTGTGACTGGCAAGACTAGTTGCTAGAGTAGAGTGTGAATGATCGCATTGCCAGGAAATTCGCTGAGTTCTTAGCCTATATGTAAGCGAGTCAAATTAATATTTGATTTATTTCACTCGGCTCAGCTGCGTATTAAGTTCATTTCTTCTTTCATTCCAGAAGAGCAGTTTCTCTAGTGCCGGAGCTTTTGTTGAGAAGTTCGCGTTTATCGCGGCATTGTTTGTGGCCATACGCCGGTTTATATTAACTTTCGTACAGTGTGAAAGTCTCGCTCGGGCTCTTTATTCCCACACTGCGATACATTGTAACAATTTCTCGCTTTTCGCGAAAATGGCCGCAACTACGTTCGAAATGGACGGAAGTGTAATGGAAGGGGTGAGTGTTCTATTTCGAACCTTTTTTTGTTTTGTTTTGTTTGATATCTCCGATTAAAGTTTTAATGTTGAACATGTTAGAATGGCATCGCCAGAATTGAATTCAGTAGTCTTCGGTAATTCTTTAAAAAGACAAATTTTGGATCTTTCTCTTTAAAGGGAGGACAGATTTTAAGGCTGTCCGCGGCGCTGAGTTGCATCCAAGGGGCGTCAATCAAAATAAATAAAATCCGAGCCGGTAGAAGCACACCGGGTTTGAGGTAATGGAAATGTTGTTTTTAGACACCTTATATATTCATTTCTGTGGCTTTAGGTACATTTAAACAGTTATTTTTTTATATATGTGGAACATCCTCCATTTGCTCCCCCCTTTCCTATTCTACAGTGAATCATGAAACAAAGCAAAGTTGGTTGTTGGAGTCTAGTTACCCAATTTACACTTTACTTTCGGAGTCAAGCACATGGATATACGACTATATATAAAGTAAAGTTGTTTTGAACAGTTGTTTATCCCACAGAAACGCTGTTAAATACTTTTACCATGAATTTTTAATGGGGCCCTTTGTTAGTTGGCACTGAAGCACATGACTACTTTCCATGTTATCCCTTCACTTTTATCTATTTAAATGGTCTGGATTTTTATCGAAACTCTTTAGTAACCCATATTTTTCTTTGTTGTGTACATTAGTGCTTTTTTTAAGTATACAGATGCAGCCTATATAAAAAAAAAAAGTTACTTAAACTCAATCTAGTCTGATTCCCATGTCAATAAATGGAGAAAATCTGAATCTGGTCGAAATGAGTTGTATTTTGAGCTGCATGTACTTAGTTTTCTCTTCAATTGTTATCTCGACACCCCCCCCCACCACCCTTCCCTATTCAATGTCACCAGGCCTCAGCATCTGTCAGGTCTCGAGCTGGTGAGGGACATGTGCAACGGCAATCTGGAAGGAGCCACAGTGGGATCCTCTGAAATTACGCTCACTCCTGGGAAAATCAAGGGCGGGAATCATGTCGCAGATACTCGGACGGCTGGGTGAGTACCTCTTTGAGTCATTTAGACTGCCTTATTTCTGCTAAACTGTAAAATTATGCCAATATGTGACACCCTGATGAAGCATTTTTGGCCCCTAAGTGTACTTTTGTTGTCTGTGGTGTAGAAGCGTGGGACTGCTGATGCAGATCTCACTGCCGTGCTCCCTGTTCGCTCAGGGTCCGTCAGAGCTGTGCTTGAAGGGAGGAACCAATGCTGAGATGGCACCTCAGATCGACTACACTCTGAAGGTATGTGTAGACGTATGTTTGCGCACTGGGCAGGACCGGATTGAGTCATCAGCTGTGGACATCCTTCTAATTCTGACGTTCAAATCTCTTTTAGGTCTTCAAACCGATAGTGGAGAGATTCGGAGTTCAGTTTGACTGTGATTTAAAAATGAGGTATTGAAGTGCAACTTTGGAGCAGATCTGATGGTAGTCGTTAAAAAGTCAAACCTAAAATGTTTTCAAAATCTTTTCCGGCAAAAACAGGGGATACTATCCTAAGGGAGGTGGGGAGGTGGTGCTCAAGGTGAACCCTGTGAAGGAGCTGAGTCCCATCAACATGACTGAAAGAGGAAACATCACCAAGATCTACGGCAGGGCCTTCGTGGCTGGAGTGCTGCCCTTTAAGGTACAAGATTGTTGACACAATTTTTTTTGATGCTAATTGGGCATGGAACAAATAATTCTCCCACAACATCTAAAAAAATCGCTTTAGCAAGTAGACTTGAAACAACAACATAGTTAATTTTTTATTTCTTCACCACATAATTTGTTTATTATTCATAAGTAGCAAGGGGCGAAAAATTCGTAAACCACAACGTTAAAATTTTTTAACATTTATTTTTTATTACTTTTAACTTTGCTACATAATTTACATTTCTATTTTTGAAACTAGCCTTGATAAACAAAAAAAATCTCTATTTTTTTTTTTTGCCTCACTACAATAACCTCCTTCACCAAAACCAAGCTATGTTTTCTACTTTGTGTTAATATTTTTATTTTATTCTCTTTATGTATTTTTTTTTTTTTTTTGTAATGCTTCTTTTATGTATTTTTATTTTTTTTTTTTTGTAATTTTTGGTTGTTAAGCTAAACCACAAGTACTTTTTTTTTTTTAAAAATTTTTTTACTTAGTTTTCATGTCATTTTTTAACTAGCCTTGTGGAAAAAAAGCTCTAAAATCACAACATGCTTTTTTTTTTTTTTTTTTTTTTGACTACATACATAATGTTTGTAAGTAGCCTTAAATGCTCTTAAATCACAACATGTGTTGTTTTTGATAATTCACTACATAATTTACATTTGTTTTTTCATAACTAGCCTTGGGAAAAAAGCTATCAACCAAAATATTTTCAATTTTTATTTACTTAGTGAGATAATTTACATTACTTTCAACGCTATCTAGCATTAAGTCCTTAAGTAGCCTTGTGTAAAGCACAACATGCTTTGTTTTTTTAGGTTTTAATCAGCATTGTTTGGAGAAAGTGGCATTATGTTTATAAAACACTCCATTTATTTTGCAACTGCCCTTTACTTCTCCATAAACTTCAGTTGAATTGTTCTTGATGTTTAGTTGGCGAAGGACATGTCCACGGCAGCAGTCCGCACTATCAGGAAAGAAATTAAGGATCTGTACATCAACATTCAGTCTCTGCAAGAGAAGGAAAAGGCCTGTGGCAACGGCAACGGGATCATGTGAGTACATCCCATCTCAAACCATCTGCTGCGATACCGCTTTGATTAACGTCTGTACGTTTTGTGTCTCCTGGCAGAATAATTGCAGAATCATCCACTGGCTGCATATTTGCAGGGTCATCTCTTGGCAAAAAAGGTAAGACTTGTCTAGTTGCCCAGTCCTGAAGAATTAATTCAGTGTCATTGTTTTGGCACTAGAGGGCGATATGTCACAATAAAAAAAGCCTGTTCATTTGTGCTTTCACTTGTAATGTGGATGAGACAATGTCTAATAGATTCCCCTGCTATGATGATTCATTCTCAAAATTAACATGAATGTAAAATTTGACCGTGTTTATGTTCTTTCTGTTTTGTCTTCAGGTGTATATGCTGACAAAGTTGGCATCGAGGCTGCAGAAATGTTGCTAAGAAACATCAGGCATAATGGTTGTGTGGATGAGTTCTTGCAAGACCAGGTCAGGCACACAATATGTGTTTATCTGGAGAGTAATTATACATTTTGTTTTACTTTATTCCCAGTAAATTGTCTTGGGGGGAAAAAAAATCCTTAACCAAAATGTTTGTTTTTTTATTTAATTTTTGTGTGTGTGAATAATGTTGGATAAAAAGCCTCTTAACCACAAGAAGTTTTTTTTATTATTTCTTCTCCACATAATTTACTTTCTTTACATGAGTTTAAAATATTCCACCTGAGCCTCCAGCGTGAGTTTATTTTAGGCGACCGTTATTTTAGAATGTATGGCCTTCTTGTTTCCGTGGTGATGCGTCATGCTTGTCACGTGACATACCACAGCCACAATAGCGCTGTATGACAGATTTATTGCTACCGTTTCATTTTTTCCTTTTTTGGGTGTTTTAAACACCTTTATAATGACCACGTTAGTTGATCTATAACAAAGTCTCTTTAGGCCAAAGTGTGAAAGTAGATTTGAATTCAGTAGCTGATCATGTGACGCACTGAAAGTTTTAATCACACTCATCAAAGATCGTACTCATCAAAGGGTCAAAAACTGGTTTTACATGTTTTTTGTAGCTAGCTCTTAAACCACAACATGCTTTTTGTGTTGTTTTTTTATTACACAACATCATTTGTTTTTCTTGTAACTAGCCTTGAAAAAAGCTCTTAACCACAACATGCTTTGTTTTTGTTTTACTTTGCTACGTGTTTTATGTTTCTTTTAATGTATATAGTGTTGAAAAAACTCTTTTTTTTTTTACATCTCTACCTAATTTACATTTCTTTAATTAATTGGTTTAATATTAGTTTTTAACTAGCCCTCAAAACACATGCTTTTTTTTTTTTTTTTACCTTGTTTTTTGCTTGTTTGTTTTGTAACTAGCCTTGAAAAATGCTATTAAATCACATTGTTTTTTTTTACTTTTCTATGTAATTAGCATTTTCTTTTTATGTGAATAACATCAAATAGAAATTTCACAATTTTTTATAAAAATTTTTTATGTTTCAGTGCAACATAAAAAATGTGTTTGTCTAGAAAGTAATTATATGTTGCTTTTTTACAGCTTATTATTTTCATGGCCTTGGCAAACGGCATATCCAGAATGCGAACAGGCCCGATCACTCTCCACACACAAACGGCAATCCACGTGGCCGAGCAGCTCACGAACGTAAGTTCAGACCTGGACGCACCTTATAGTCATTAAAAACTAAGTTTGTTTAAAAACTAGGTGACTTTAACTCGTTTTCTTTCTTTTACAGGCCAAATTCGTTATACGCAAAGCAGAGGATGAGCATGCCAACAACGATACCTACATTATCGAGTGCCAAGGAGTGGGTGCCACCAATCCTAGCTTGTGAACACATGGATCCGTCATCCTCGGCTTGTCCCCAGCTGAGATGAGGAGGACTTGTAGCAGAGACACCTACTACTGTAACTGACTGGATGACGCAAAGATAACTTTATTATCTTTGTTCGATTGCGATTAACCATTAGTTTTCTGGCACTGACCACCTAGTCTCTCCACATTTGTCCCCTGCTGTGTCCCCTTCTGAAACTTTCGTTATTACTCAGGGTATTGCCTTACACCGTAATAAAACGGATACTTTGAACTCTTCATGCAATATTTCGCAGAATCCTGACTGTTTTTTGGGCAAATTTGCTTTCCGCACGCTAACACAAGCCTTAAAGGTTTCATTAAATCCTTCCGATACTGTTAACAATAACAATAGCTTAACCAATTTGCATGGACGTAGTAAAATATATGTATGCTCCACTGGTAAATTAGTGCACTGTGTGTACAAGGAGGAAAAGAACGTTTTTTTTTCTCCCAAGTTTATGGTTCCATGTAGCTGCTTTTTTTTTTTGTATTTGTTATTTAAGTCGTTTCTACGTTGTTTCCAAAATTTCATTACCATCTTATTCTATTCTCATTGACATCCCTTAGATAATTTAAACTTTTTGACTCTTAAAAAGGATCAATTCTTAATCAAAAATTTCTGTTTGTTATTTATAAGATGGATTTTTTTTTTTTTTTTGCGCAATTATTTTTTGCATTTTTTTGGCTACTTTAGGTGACCGTGTTCTTTTGTTATTGCATTAAAAATTGTGGATAAAAAAAATACAATAAAATAGAGTGATAGACATACAATATTTTACCTTGATTCTGTGTTGTCTTTGCCATAAAGCTAGAGGATTTATCTGTATTTAAAGAGATAGTTCACCCAGAAATTGTAATTTACCTCACCTTAGGTTGTTCTAAACCTGTATGAGTTTATTAAACTCATTTATTAAATATATTTTGATGAATGTTGGGGCAACAAACAATTGATGGTAGCCATTGACTTTGGAAGCCAATGGCTACCATCAATTGTGATGGTTATCCACTTTCTTCAAAATACCTTATTTTGGTTCAACAGAAGAACGAAACTACAGGTTTGGAACATCTCTTGAGGATGAGTAAATGATGACACAATTTTCATTTGTGGGTGAACTGGTCCACTTTAAATCTGTTTTGCTCTTTTTTAAAATTGCACCATCCCTGGGCTTTTCTAATGTAATTCAGGCATTTCACGTTTATATGCCTGTCTTAAAGTCTCTTATGGACATTTAAAAAGCCCCGTTTTTATGTGTCTTACACCACCTGTTATAACAGGCTACTAAAGTGAAAAAGCACTTGACCTTACAATGCAAATCTTCGTTTAGCTCACCCTAGAGACAGCCTACAAGTGTTAGCTGTTGCCGTTCCAACTGGAGGGGGGGGTGTCTTCCCTCTGACTCTTTTGTGCTCCAGCCGGCACAATTACTGCGGCAGATGCCAAACAATAGTGAGAGAGCGAAGAAGAGAATAGGGCAAACCATTGTGATGATACGTGAATATGCATGGAGGCCCTTGGGTCTGGAAAGGGCACATCTACATTGTTAAAAGAAGAAGCCTCCTCTGCGGGGGGCGTGGGTGTGGCTTCTGAAGCACATTGCAGTGGGCCGTCACTTCTGATCATTGGCTGGTCTGGTGCATCTGTTGCTGTGGGTAGTAATTAAACACTGGCAAAGCCCAAAAGGTTAATCTCTGCATTATGGTATGGATGATCACAAACGAATGAATTTTAAAAACCTAGGAGTTTTAAAATATTTTTTTAGTTTTTTATTTTTAAATGACAAAAATTACTATATATAAGAAAATCTTTGCTTATGATCTGGGATAATCAAACATACAAAATAAAAAATTCTAATAACATTTTCATATATTTACGTAACTATTTATGTATTATTTTTCACATGTAACTTAGAATAATTTTACAATTTAGATTTTTGATAAATTGAATAGATGATTTGAAAATTTAAACTAATTTATAAAAAATTAGTGTGACATTAATAATTATTGATTTGATTGAACAAAACCATCACTTTTTTAAGAATATCTTTCCATATGGTCTGGATGATCAAAAAACATAACTGGGATTTATTAAAATGTATAATTTATATTAATTATCAATTTGTATATAGAAATGTATTTATTTTATATTTATGAATAATGGATTTTTTAAATTGTTTAATAATGTAAAAATTAATAAATTTTGTAATGCAGAAAATGTAATACAAGAAGAAGCTACTGAAAAAAAAATCTATATATATATGTAGATTAGATTATTTGATATTATGTAGTTTTCTATCGATAGAGATATACATATATTATTATTTAATTACAGACTATACACAATTACTTTAATAGATATTTATATTATTTTTTAATTATTAAAATGTAATACCAATGTAATATCCATATATAGAGAACCAAGCGAGGAGCGAGAGGAGAGAGGGGAGAGCAAGAGATACATTCTATAGATATAGACAAAATGCATTTGCTCTAGATGATCAATATAAACTATAGAATTTAAAAATGGTTTATTTAAAAAAAATGTTTTTTAACTTGTTTCAATCAATTTATTTATATATTATGTTTTATTTTTGGAATTAGAGGGTTAATATTAAAGTTGTAATTTTTTTATTAGTTAAAAAATAATTGTACCAATGAATTTAAAAAAAAATGGTAATTAAAGTGTTTATGAATTATTAAAAACTGCAAGAAAGTTACTGGCCTAATCTGTGCCTAGCAAAGCCTTAGAAAGGTTTGCTAATGTAAAAAGGCTTCATTAGACATTATCTAGGGCCCTGGGCATATGGGTTTGTACATAATCATGCTCATCAGAGCTGACTGAACATAAAGTACATAAAGTTTTTATGATTTTGCTGTTTGGTGGCCAAGCATGGCATCATAGATAACAACATTTCTATGTGACCTACATTGATATGCAGCATAAAGATAAATGCTAGGCAATAATACACCCGTAATGTTCAGTGTTAATAACCAATTTTCATAATCTTCTATTTTTTATATTAAACCCTTAACAGTGGTCTTTAATTACTGTATGGACTTCGCCCCACATTAGATTAGATATGGTGACCCCGGACGGATAAAAACCAGCACACTGGATTTGCCAAAGCATGAAAACATGCCATGGTGATAAATCTATTTCAAATATTTTTTCTTAACTACTATGGTGGAAAATATGGATTATTTCAATCTCATGTGCACCAATTTTATATATATATATAATGTATGGTATATATATGTATATATATAATATATATCTATAGATATATATATATATATATATAATATATATATATATTTGTGTGTGTATTTGTATTTTTTTTGTTGTATTGTGGCATTTTTACTAGTGTTTTGTGCTCTTTAAATATCCTATTTGTTTATTTATTAATTTTGTATTTCAATGTTTAGTTTGAATTATTTTTTAGTATATTGTTTAACTAACTGAAAATGAGAAATTTTGTTGCCTGGGCAAATAACTGAAATACAATACACAGATACATCATTTTTTTAGTAATATTGGAAATAATTTATTTTCATTTAATATTTTTATTTAGTTGTTTTTATTTTATTTTTAACAAAATTATTTTAAATTATGTATTTATTATAAAGAAGTTTATTTTTTTTTAATTTCATGTTTTAGTTTTTACTTAAGTTTAGTACATCAACCTAAATGAAATGAAAATGAGAAATGTTTGTTTTAATTTAAAATGTTATATTATTTTGTTTCAGTTTTATATTATTTCAACAAAATATTTTTAGTATTTTTTTATATTACAGTTTTTTTTTTTTCTTCTTTTATGGGGCTTTTAAAGACCTCTAGTAACACATCACTTCTCTTTTTCAGGTCTGTTTTGACAACAAAAAAAACTTACTTTAAGTAGTGTCTACGTGACCTGATTGATTCACCTCTTGAAAGCCGTTGTCATGGCTTGACCTCAAAACACACAGTGAAAAACACTCATTTTTACTAGCACACTAGCATGTGTGAAACCTGTCATTTACTTTTCCATGATGTCAGAGCAGCATTCCGCCTGGACAGAACCAAACAATAGCTAGCATGCTCTAAAAAGCATAGATACACTATATGTGACAGCGATGACAACCTTGGAAACATACCCGGAGGAAAGAAACGTCACAATAGTTCACTCTGTTTTGGAAAAGTAACACAAGGAACCCTGAAAGTCACAACCTTACCTAGGAGACCGTAACATGAGTGGCATGTGAGGAAACCCTGAGCGGGCCGCGGTGAGCCGGACTTGTCCTCCCTGTTCTGTTCCACTGGGCACACACTCTGTCCCCCAGAGACCACTGCACATTTGTGGTCTAGGGTCCGTTCCGTCCCAGAGGGTCCCACACCAAACCTCGGCTCTACAAAACAAAACCTCCATGAGGCATGTCAACGCTGTATCCTGAGATCCCAGGAGAAATAGTGAATGGAGTGGGTCAGCCACGGGGGCGCCATCGGGAGTCAAAGGTCTGGATCTCCTTGGTAGGAGGTCGGAAGATCGAAAAAACATAATAAGAGCTTTGTTTGAAGATCGCTGTTTATATGACTTGGGAAGTTGCATGTGATACCAGTCCTCCTCAGTTGACTGGAATTGTACTATGATTACCACAGGATGCATTGATGTCTCCATAGTAGTATGGATATATAGGCCTAATGCCTAGTTCACCCAAATTTTTAGTCATTACAAGTGGGTGTGAATTTTTTAATTTAATTTAATATTTTTTATTTACATTTAAAAAAAAATATTTGATATATTCATAAAAAATTTATTATATTTAATTTTTTTTTTAAATATTAAGTTTTTAATATATAAAATTAGATTTTTTTTAATTGATAAAAATAATGTAAAATTAATAAATAGTTTACTAATTTTAAATGCTATTAATTATTGGAAAATACAAGAAAGGAAAGGAAAACTACTGCTAAAAATAACTATATATAAGAAAATCTTTGCATATGGTCTGGATGAATTGTTAAAACAATTAATTTTTTTAAAATTAATTTTATATATTTACATTTATTATTTTAGATGGTAAATAAATGGTTGAGAAAAACGTGGCAACCGGGGAGATCAATTAAGTAACTTTTTATTCGAAAAAAAGAGCGAGGGAAAGTTAAGCGAAATATTTAATCATGAGTGCGAAACAAAATATTATAATTATCATAATAATAATAATTATTAGTTGTTGTACCAATTTGATAATTAGGATTTTAATATTACTTTTAAAGTTAGGAGTTTTTTAAATTGTTAAATAATTAGTATTTAATAATTTTATTAAATGTAAAACAAAACAAAAACAATTATTATATATGCAGATATTTTGAAGAATCTTTTTCTCCATACAAAGAGTAAGTGGTTTCCAAAATAAATGGATTCCCCCGGCTTTCAAAATATCTAATTTTTTGTTTCACAAATGAAAGAGAGGAAGATTGGAACAGCATGAGAATTAATACATAAGGACACCTGATTGTACATTTAACTATTTTTTTTTTTTTTTTTTTGATTGCAAGCAAACACCGCCCTCCCTTTAAGGCTCTACTAATATGCTAATATAGTAATATCAAAAAGAAGCACAAGCTAGTTCCTCTAGCCAAGGGGCAGTGGGTTCACTGTTGTTGTTTACGCTCATTTGTCAGATTATTCAAATCCTATGCGCAATGCACCAAAACATCCTGGTTTGCTTTTGTTTGCTGCCTAATCACTTAAAAAACAATACAGAAAGATCAGACTGAGCTGTCATGAATGGACCCCACTTACTAATCTGCTTCACAAAGTCCATCTGCTCACACTGAACTATTTAGAACCTGTGGTGACCACACTGTGATCAGTTTCATGACATGATCTCTCCAGCTGCTGCTGTGAATGACCCGAATAAACACCTCCTGCAGCGGGCCAACGATATTTGAGCTCAGTGTTACAGACTGGTCTGATGACTTGTGTGTTTGGGTTATTCACTGATGATAGACTATGTGCTGTAAAAACAAAAGACATGTCAAAAAACTCAGATAGACATTATTCTAGATAGACAGAGAGAGATAGTACTACTATAGATCCGTAGATAGATAGATAGACAGATAGATAGATGGACAGACGGATGGAGGGACAGACACACACAACACACACACACACACACACATTAGACAGATTGATAGATAGTTAGAAAGATAGATAGACAGACAGACAGATAGATCGATAGATAGATAGATAGATAGATAGATAGACAGATGGAGATAGACAGACGATAGAGGGACAGAGAGAAGAGACACACACACACCACACACAAAATAGATGGACCAGACAGACAAGACAGACAACACACAGACAGACAGACACACCAGACAGACAGATAGATATTATAGATAGATAGACAGATTAAGATAGACAGATAGACAGATAGACAGATAGATAGATAGATAGATAGATAGATAGATGGACAGACGGAGACGGACAGTAGAGCCAGAAGCACCACACACAACACACCCACAAAGAGATAGATAGATAGATTAGACCGACACAGACGCACAGACAGATAGACAGATAGATATATAGATAGATTGATAGATAGATAGACAGATAGATGGATGGACAACGGCCATGGAGGGACAGAGGACACACACACACACCACACACACACAGACTAGATACACAGATACATACACACACATATAGATATATAGATAGATAGATAGATAGATACAGACAGACAGATGGATGTAGACAGAGACATACACACTCACAGCATAGACCACGACAGACAGACAGACAGATAGATAGATATATAGATAGATAGATAGATAGAATAGATAATAGATGATGGACAGATGGATGGAGGACAGAGACATAGACACAGACACACACACACACACACACACACACACAGACAGACAGATAGATAGATAGATAGATAGATAGATGATGGACAGACGGATGGAGGGACAGAGACACACACACACACACACACACACACACACACACACACACACACAACACACAGACAACAGACAGACACACACAGATAGACATATATTCCGGACGACAATGGACACACACACTGAAGTAAAGATCCATTCACTAAATAAATACTTTTTATATACAACAATAGTACATAACCACACCATAGCATTATTCTATTTAGTCATCTCTCAACAATACAGTCAAGACGAGAGCAGTGAGTGAACTACTGCAGGTTTGATGTCTCTCTCAGAGTGAAAACAACCTCTCGTTCTCTGATTGGTCGAGCGAGAGTGAACCTCCATCCTTCCGTGCCGCTGATTGGACATCTCGGCACCACGTGAACGGTCCCTTTAAGATCTTTCCTGACTGTCCGCGAATATGGCAAGGGAGAGATTTCACCTAATGACCAGGGCAGATAACCAGTGCAAGGACCGCGACTCGTATCTGCCCAGTTTAAAGCGAAAACGGATATATATAATTCGATCGAATGGCGTTTTTTGACCGGCGCGCGCGAGAGAACAACAACTGCTGATCATTCAAGCACTTTAACGCGGGACGCGCGAGTTGGGAAGCCGAAGTGACGCAGCTGGAGTTGTTTCAACAGCTTGAGAAGTTGCAGCTCATTTCCTTCACCTTTTACACGCGTGGAAGAATACCACGAGATACGAGTGCCTTGTTTACACATCTCATTGGGCTTTTCTGTTTCTTGAGCTACTCGGAATATTTGCGCCATCAGTTAAGAGAGAAGTTGCCTCCGTGAGAGGAAACGGATTTTAAAGCAGCAGAGACGTTAACGTTTGCTCCTCTTTTCGAAATAGCTGCCCTCCGTCGATGACTCTCGACACCTTAAAACACTCCGCGATACTCACAACTTTATTTAAAATGGCTGATGAGAATGATTTAATAGGTGCTTCGGAGTTTGTAAAGGTGAGTTTTAAGTTTCTTAGTCGCTTCAGTTTGGGTAACTTTGATTCATTGTGTTTCCTCAGACTGAGATGTACTTGTTTCAGTCATCAGATCCCTGCAGAAACTGTTGATGTGTGTTATTTTAACATTGTCTCAGCTTATTATAATTATTTAAGTGTATTTTTCTTCTTCAAATTTATCATTTGCGTGAGAAATGGAAATAAAAGCTTGAGTTTTGAATTATATATTTTGTATATGATATATAACGGGTCCAAAGGTAATGCATCAACCCTGTTACCACGATGACTATCTTTTATAAAAATCTCTTAATGTGCAAAAACTTTGTTATAAAGCCACCCTCCTCTGTGTTTTTAAGGTCTTAAATGGTCAACCCTGTTATTCTGATTTTGCATAGCAACAGTTGGTTATTGAAAATTGGATATTTACAAAAATATAAGCATTTATTTTTAATAAACACTTGGTAGTTTAATGATCTCAAGCACATGACTAGTAATTGTTAAATGAACTGTCAACCCTGTTATTACTGCTTTATATAGCTTCATATAATTAACTTTTTTTTTAAGTGTCACAGTGCAATTTATAATTAAATTTACACTTAATTGATGGCGGCACTTTGTGTGATAGAATAAAAAAAAGTGGATTCATAAATTAGTAGATTAGATTTGTGGAGGAACATTTATTTTTAAATAAAATCTGTCAAAAAAATAAAATAATGTAACATATTTGACTTTCTCTTACTGTAATTGAAATAAAGTCCCAGTAATGTGATAATTCACATTTATATTTAAGTGTATTTAAAGCTACAGTGGGATAAGTTCATTGTTGCAGATGATTAAACCCAAGCCAATAATCCGATGATAAAATCTTATCTCTGAAGCGTATTAATAGTTGTTTTATAACTGTACTGGCTTGTTTAATCAACCATGTGTATTTTCTTTCCCTTTTTCCCCCCAGATCGACTCTATTTTGCAACCTTGCGGACCAAACCGAAAAGCACCGCAAACACGCATTACTTCAGCACGGATGAGGAGTTTGTGTATGAAAAGTGAGTTTTCCCTCCCTCAGTCATCTTTCAGAGCCAGAACCACCCAGCAGGCAGGAAACTGTTCTGAAGTCGTTACATAACTCTTTAATTGAATGTTGCCTTTAGTAAAAGTTGCATTTTTATCTCCAGCGTTCCATAATGGATCTGTCAATCATTTTTTTGAATTTCTGCATGTGGGAAGATTAGAGAAAATGGAACTAATGTTCTTCGCATCATTCTGACAGATACTTTGAAAGAAAACACTGTTTGAGGCTGACTAACCAAGGATTGGGTATAGTCTTTTTAGAGCTCTCCTTTGTCATAATTGCAAAAATATAATATTGGAATAACGAGTACATTCCAATATGCGACATTATTGCTCATATTTAAAATTACAAGAATGAACACATTTGTATAGTACATTCCCAAACGAGAAAAAGATTTTTTGTCCTTGCTATATCAGTTTAACACCTGCATTGGCTTTATTCTGGCTGTTTTGGGCCACCGATGAGGCTGAACGCTGACAGTCAAAGGACCCCGGGGCCTGGCCCCATTAGCCTGAGCCAAAAGTCCGCTCCATGTTTTACTTTCTATTAAATAATTGTATAAATCAGATCAGTTTTTTCTCTATTAAACAAATGAAGGCTAACATTGTTGCTCTCTTTCATAGCTTTTATGCTGATTTTTGGCCCCCTCAACCTCGCTATGCTGTACAGATACTGCTGTAAACTCAACAAAAAGCTCAAGGTGAGTCAAACACCTGCTTGATTGTTACGTTCCTCCTGAAGAATGTGCAGTATGTTGCTACATCAATTAATAAAAAAGCTGTGGGAATTTGTGCTCACGCCCGTCACTGGATATTTTTGGGCTGTCCGATGTGCTGACGTATATGTTTGTAATATGGGATGGGAATTTAAGCTTATTGATACAGCACTGAACCTCCAGCTACAGCTAGAAAACATCCCATTTCTCTCCCTCACTTTATTAAGTCATCAGCTCGTTTTATGCCATGTCTGTAAGGCAAAATCGCATGTGCTCATTTTAAATGAAAGCGACTGTGACCAGAGGCTCAGAAGGATACATCACGTGCATCTTTAGCCATGTGTCTCCTGTCTTTTTTAGTCTTTGACTCACCTGTAGTCACAGGTAGACCACAGCATGTGTCTTGGCTCAGGGCCTCTTTGAAGCTCAGCGTTTTCAGGCAATGAAGAGATTCTTCTTAAAAGAATAATCCAGGTTCAGTACATTGTGCGAGTGTAATGCTGATTTGAACACAAATTAATTTCTACATGTCGTTCTTCTTTTTTAAAAATGTACATTACCCTGAGAAACTTAACAATGGAAGTAAAAGGGGCCAATTTGTAAACAATAAAAAAACTCCACACTAAAGCATGACCTAAAGAATAATGAGCATTAATATGATATCAGTGTGAAAAAATCACTTATTAAACTTTTCTGTATGAATTTTATATCTAGTTTTACAACTTTGTTGCAATGACACATCTCTAAACAATGGAAAACAACAAATTAAATGGGTTAACATACTCATTATTAATAAAATAAGTTAAAGTGCTTTGAAAAAAATCATAACCATTTCTGCTTTTAAATGCCTCTAAAAATTGGCGGCCTTTCACTTTAATTGTCAGTGCCTCACTGTGTCTTCCATATTTGTTTTGTTTTTAAGAAGAGTAGGACAAGTTGGAATATTTTTTTTGGTAACCCAAATTATTCCTTTAATCCACAATTCAGTTTGTATGAATGTGAACCTTTAAACCTGATACCTAGTCAGTGAGTGAGTCAGTTTCAGCTTCAGCTTATAAATGCCAGCTGGACATCAACCAGTTTGCATTACAAGAATATTTCTAATTTCTCTCAGCTTCTTAAAGTTAAGACTTAATCCAGTGGTTTAGTAACTAGTCATTTACTAGTCGCTTTTATACAAATGGTATTCAGGGACAATCTTCCCCAAGTATAACCTGGGGTTAAGTTAGGGTGACCAAACGTGCCATTTTCCCAGGACAAATCCTGGCCAGCATTTCTATATTGCCTAAAATATCCATGCTTTGGTTTTGGTTTCATACTTAATGAAGGTAATGATCAAGTATTTCGATTTGTTGCCGGTGACCAATAACATGCAGACATTGTATGTAATCGACCAATCGGGTTGCATGAGAAGGCGGGATCTACAGAGAATGGTCAAAGCAATGCAGATACATGTCCTGGGAAATGTCCCGTGTCCTGGGAAAATGGCACGTTTGGTCACCCTAGGTTAAGTGCCTTTCACAATGGTGCGTCTTGATCACTTTGATGATTGAACCAGTCACCTTACTATCTTAAAACTGATATACTAGGCCTTAAATTCACTATTCAAGTTCAACTTTCTCTTCCTCCACCATTGTCATGGCATTATGATCTACTTCAATCTCAATGCTCACAGTCTGCTGAGAAAGTGATTTGCGTGTTATGTCACCTTTCTTGATCTCTTAGGCCTGATCCTTCCGTGTATCAGATGTAACAAATGTTTGGGATTAGATGTGACCTTTTTTCTTTTATCCACTCAGACTTAGGCAGGAGCCACTGGTACTGGCCTTAGCACGTGGTTCATGCATGTCCCCAGGATTTATGAAGGGGGATAGATGTCCGAGTACTGCTCTACACGCTTCAGTTGTGATGTGGGAGGGTCATGGGATCGCCATCCCAACCCCATCAACTCCCCGATTTTCGTTTGATTGCTATATAAACACTGTAAAAGGGCACTGTTTGGTTTTGTTTACATCCTTTGGGAAATATAGTTTTACTAAAGTTACGCTAACTGCTTTCCAAAAACCTAGTGAGCTTCCTTGCTTGCGACTACCTACAGAGACTGCTACCTTCAAAGACAGCATTTTATCCAAAATGAAACTCATAAGTGCCTGATTTAGAACACTACTTAGGTGTTCTGTAAACTCAGGTATGCCACACAAATGAGAATCAATTGATTCCAGTAGTTTTACATTAGTGTGCTGCTTAGCTAACAACACACAAACTTTGGGAACAAGTCTGTTTTTTAATTAGAACTTTTTTATCAATACTTTTCAAATGAAATAAATATATTGTATGCCATCTAAGTCTTCTGAACTCACTGCAATGCATTCTGGGACATTCTCCCTAATGATATGTATGGATTTTTCCATTTGGCTAAAGGTTCTTAATAGTGCATGCCTGCCACCTGCCTTTTGGAAACTACTTTGGGGTTGCTGTCTAGGTAGGCCGGGGGTGGGTCACTTGGTTTTGGAACAAAGCTACAATGTATCCTCTGCTTTAGCAGACTTTAGAAATGTATTTTTTATGATTCATCAGCCTCCAGTAGCATAAAACGGTTTACTTCACTCATTAGTTTCCAATTAACCTAAATTGAGAGGTCAGCAAAGAGGACAAAACCCAAAGCAGACAAGAAGTTTACAGTGTCCTTGTAGTGATTAATTCTGCTGACTGTCAACTTACTTAAGCATCTTTCCATGCTAAAGGAAGGTGTTTGAACAATAATAAACCACTTTATCTTTGTGTTTTGTTCTGTGTTTCTAAAGCTGGCAAGGTGTAGGTCTCTCATGTGTTCATGTTTTGGAATATTAAAGGTAAAAGTCCTGTGGTAAAAGCATGATGTTTTTTCCTCCTAACCACTTTTCACTATTGCACATCCATCCAACCACATGCGAATGTCCCCGCCTGTTTGTAATTTACAAGTTGTTGCCGTAGAGATGACTTTTTTTTTTTTTTTTTTTTTTTTTTTTTTCCAAACCTCACCGGTTTGGGTTGCATGATTGTTTGTAGGCCGGAGGAACCAAACAGCAAGAAGAGAAGCTTGTGTCGTATCTGTTCTGGTAGTTTCTGGTTATCATAAGATCAGTTTTCTAGCATTGCTGAGAGGAGCTTGTGCAATCGCAAGTTGCTGTTTTGAAGCACAATCTGATTTTAAAAAATGCTGTCAATCTTGAGATTGTTTTTTTTATTTTTTTAAGCTAAATTAAATTTTTTACAGATTTCTTTCCCTCACTAGCATAACCACCTCCTGCATGTGGATGTTCCTGTTTTACATAAAAATGTACTTTCTGAGTGATTGTTAACTTTGTTTTGCCTTATTGATTTGCCTAGAAATTAAAAAGGGTTCAATTCCCTGTACTTTGACTCTGTGAGAAGAGATGATCTGCAGATGGCTAGAGAAAGGAAAGGATCTTAGTTTTCCAAACTAGCTGACATTCAATATTGTTTTACTTATCAATTTACCTTGGAGGAATAAATGGGTTCAACCCTGTTGCTATGACTCAGTGACAAAAGATGACCTCTACATCGTCACTTACCAAACTAGTTGAGATTTAGTAATGTTTTTATTAAATTAAAAATATTTTGTTTTTGTTTTTTTATTTTGGAAAGATAAAATGGTTTAGCTATATGATTTAACTTTATGAGAAAATATGATCTATAGATCACCACTCTCCAAACTAATTGATGTTAAGTATTGTTTTGCTTACTGATTCATTTTGAAAGATAAACTGGTTCAACTCTGTTACTATGACTTTGAGAAAAAATTACCTCTTGATCTTCACTTTCCAAACTAGTTGACATTCAGTATTGCTGTGCTTATCGACTCATCTTGGAAAGATAAAAGGATTTTAACCCTGTTACCAATAGCTATACTATACGTTTACTATATACTATATGAGCAGTTCTCTTTTTTCCTATTATTTGTAGCTTGGAAAAAGATCCTGTACACCTTCACTTTCCAAACTATTTGACATTCAATATTACTGTGCTTATCAATGGAAAGATAAAAAGGTTCAATCCTGTTACCATGACTTTACAAAATGTTGTAAAGTTAAGGTAGTGAATATTCATTTTAAAAATGAATAGAGAAAAAATAAGAAACAGAAAAAGTCAAATTTTTAAGAGGTTCTCCTGTAAAAAAAATTTTTTTTACTTTTTTTTTTTTTTTACAGATCTCTTAGCTTAGATAGCTTTGCAAAATTCCTTTCCTTAGTTTTGCCCTCAGTATGTATCTTTTTCTTTGGGGGCGTGTTGTAGGTGGACAAGTTTGAATCCTCATTTGTTGTGCTGGCAGTTTGATTTCACTCTCATCCCACCCCAGCCAAATTTTTACTCTGCGGCATGTGGAGCGACACAGGAACAGATGCTTTGAGGGCTTTTCAGTTCAGCTCGGCTCCAGCACAGATTATTCTGAAGCTTTTGGCGTGTTGTCTGTGCATGAGTTGCCTTTTTCAGCAAGCTACATGCTGTCTCTTTTGCGCACACATTTCGGCTCACCTGCAGGCACCTCCCTGTGCATTACCGCAGCAGCTGGGGCAGATGCTAGAACATCTGTCTCCAAATTCTTCAATCATGTAAAAGACTTTCAACTGAGTCATCCAGAGAATACCTCAAGCTAGTTTAAGCATGGAAAAAGGGTGTTTAGGTGTGAAAAAAAAAAAAATTTGATTGATAATGAGATTTTTGTTAATGAGATTCTCTTAACCTGTTTCCCAAACATCTAATCAGTCATGTTAACTGTTAATGGGTTTGGAGTGATTTTAACATTTAAACCAAGATTTTAACTGTTAATCAAGACAAACCAACAAGTTAAATGAGTGTTGCAGTTCTTTTTTCTCTTCATGTTAAAATGCATTAACAAAAAGTTTAATGCAGTGATTGATCATTTTGGTTAAAATAGCATAAAAAAAAAATTTCATCCAATTTTATTGGAGTTTCTTTAAATACCACTCTAATGAAAACCATGTTAAATTAATGATGATTTTTTTTCTAATTAAAATTGCATTACTTTTGATACAATTTCCAATTTTTGTAAAAAAAGAAAAAATGGATAAAATATTCTATTAAAGAAACCCAAGTTTAATTATTGATGCAGATTTATGCAATTTGTTTGGTTGTGTTTTTTTTTGCAAAAAGTTTAACAGTTGATATAGATTGCATAATGTAAACAAACTACATTTTAATTTCTGAAATTGAAATGCAAATGTACATTTTGAAAGATTAAATTATTTTGTTGATTGAACTTGATGTTTCAATTTGATGTAATTGTATAATGCAACACTTTTTTTAATATTTTGAAAGACGGATGAAAAAATGTAACTTTAATTTGACTAAACTTGGTGTTTGTTAAAATAATAATGAAAAGTTTAGTGAAAAATGTCCATCATCTCTTGGTTTAACATGGTTTTGTTTCTGTAAAATGCCAGTTAACCATTGATGCTGTATAGCATTGTTTTTTTTTTAAATGTAAATTTCCACAGATTAGTTATGCAACCTCATGCTATTTGAGTTTCATTTTCTATAAAATGGAATGAAAACTACATTGAACAATTGATGCCATGCAAAGCTGATCCAAAAAATTGCATATTTAAAATGTATTCTTGAAGTTTGATTGCAGTTTAATGCATTTGTTTTTCTTTTACAGTCGTTTACACTGACCAGAAAGTGGATTGTGCACTACACCAGCTTTGACCAGCGCAAAAGGGCTAACGCTGCTGTGCTCATCGGTGCTTATGCTGTGAGTATTCCACGTCCATTGTCCTTCTGTCTTCCTCCATCACTACTGTTAATTACTTTCAAACCGGAACCTGAGGATTCGCATCCAGAGCGGAATCTGTCATGGCCCTGCAAATTAGCCACTTTCCATTAAAACCAACAGTCCTCCCACATCGACAGCAAATTTGTTTGTCGTACAAAGTTTCTCGGATATTTGCCAGTATCCTCATTCCAACTCCCCCTCAGAGACAGCGACAGAGTGCTGACTGACTGGTAGTCCCCACGCTTTTGGTGGCACAATAACTAGTCATGTGACTGGCTCGAATGCCAGTTTGTCCTGTTCCACTGCATTCATTCATCTAGACCACCACGTACACAGCGGCCCTTGTGAAATGCCATGACCGTATGAGCCATGCCAGCTGATCACGCCATTGGACATCTCCACTCTTCCTGTTCCTGGCGCTCTCAAGGAAGCACTCCGGTCTGGGCAGATTTATTCCTCAGATGGCAGTGTTGGCTTTGTCAAAGGCAAAGGTGCCAGCTGTAATGTGGGTCAGTGTATCATTCTGATAAGCCCTTCTTTTAAATGACTTCCCAGTTTTATAGGGTCATGGCACCAATTTTTTCTATAATATTCATTACCTGTTTGGCACATTTACTCAAGTATATTCAGTTTATTTGTGCTGATTTGTACTGACAAAGCAGCTACTATTTCACTATGAGATAAGCTGTGGGAGATTCGAATGCTTCTGTCCTCATGAATATTGATGAGACCTAAATGGCAACATGGAAAGGAAGTGGTATGACAGATGCTTCTCCAGTTTCCTTCAAAGAAGCCATTGTTAACTTATTCCAACAAGAACTGCAAATTGAAATATTAGGGAACCGATATACAATATCAGTAACCTTTCTGGACTATTTAAAAAGGGGGGATATAATGTCCCTTGCTTTAAATTGGATGAGTGCCATAACAAGTTATAATCTGGCTTTTTGTATAATCTGACTTTGGACTGTGACGCAATGGCTGTGTGCCATCATAAATCCTGTGTTCAATGTTTGTGGCTGTGACTCAACTTTCCACTCTTTTGGATATTTTAGATTCCCTTGTATATGGAATTTACCTTATTTTGCAATAATAATAATAATAAAAAATGCAGTATTTGCACTACAGGTCAAAAGTTTGGAATAATTAAGATTTTAAAATGTTTTTGAAAGATGACTCTTATTAGAATAATTTCTAAAGGATCATGTGACACTGAAGACTGGAGTAATGATGCTTAAAATGTAGCTTTGCATCACAGGAATAAATTTGATTTTAAAATATTTTCAAACACAAAACAGTTAGTTTAAATTGTAATAATATTTCACAATATTACTGTTTTTTGTTGTATTTTTCATCAAATAAATGTATCCTTGGTGAGCATAAGAAACTGATTTGAAAAACATTAGAAAAGCCTTAATTATTCCAAACTTTTGACCAGTTGTGTACATTAAATCGTAAATTTTTAATTTGGTTCTGAGCCACTTTCATATGCATTAATCAGATGCTGTCAGATTCCCCCCCCCCCCAGAATATGAATTCAGTGTGAAAAGTCAGAATTTATGATTTTACATAAGTCTACATTCATAATAATAGTATAATTTAAACATTTTACCTGTAAAACATCTCATGCAATTTACAACTCAGTTTACAGTTGGGATAAAACAAGTTATTTATATGTATATTTTAGGGAGAAGTGTAAATAGAACTTCCACAAAATTATATAATTTGATGCAAAGTTTGATGAACTTGAAAAGACAGTGTACGGCATTCAAAAGATCATGAGGAATACCTCACAGAAAACCTGACGAAGAATCTAGAGAAAATGTGGGCTGCTTTATTTTTACCTTTGCGATTCTAGTTATCTAGCAAATATCCCTCAAAGTTGGTGTACTTCCTCAAAATTGGTCTACTAGGAATGGTCACATTTACCCTCCCAGTCTAAATTTAGTATGAACCTTGATCCCGGTGTTAATTTAGTTGTCTTAAATGGAAACTCATTTTAGCTACCTTCAAAAACCCAAACTCTGGAGACGGCCATCAAATCATGTAGATTCTCTCCTATAGACTCAATAAAGTGCTCAAGGTGAACTGGTGTTTTAAGTAATTCTATAACATATTACCATAAGCATCTCCAAGTTGCATAAAACCTTGTTTTTGCTCTGCTTGGTCTTGTCCGTCATGCATGCATGGATGTGTGTTCAGTGTAATGTTTTTCTTTCTGCACTTGCTGTGAATCTTCTGTAAGTAGGTTCTTATTGATCCAGGCTTGTGTGGGATGTGCTCCTCTGGCAAGAGCAGATGTTTGCTGCTGATCTGCTCTGCAGTAGACGACCCAGTTTTTTCATATGAAGGAGATTATTTGTACTGGTTGAACAGCTGGGCCAAGATCTTCCATCAGAGTCACATGGGACAGTAGGGCGCAACACAAACAAACAAGTACTGACCCTTCTCACGGGATTGAACTTAATCTGCCGAACTGTTTAGCTAATTGTTTGACCGGTGCATATTTCATGAGCTCGTGCACAAATTATAAAGCTCTGGCCTCCTGCAGAACAGGCAGCCTTCAAAAACAGACACTTCTGACCTCACTCCTAGTTCGTGTTTTGTGTTTTGTCAAGTACTGGAGATCTTAAAAAGATTAGTTCAACCAAAAATGAAAATTCTGTTATTTACGTTGTTTCAAACCTCTATGACGTTTTTTTGTAGAACAAAAAGAAAATATTTTGAAGAGTTTGCAGGTCGCTCTTTTCCATGCAGTTACAATGAATGGAGACTTTCAAGCTTTCAAGTGTCATAAAAGATGCAAATGCACCATTGTAAAATGGCTACATGACTATATTACACATCTTCTGGAAGCTGTACAATCATTACCACATTATCTAGAATTGCTGAAACTTATATAATGCAATTAACATGATGCATTCAAAACATTTGGATTTGTGACCAATACTCAGATACGCTGAGCCCAAGTTTATTTGTAGCACATTTCCCACACACCATTAATTGTAGATTTTCATTTTAATAACTGGTATTTTAGATTATTTTATGAATGTAAATAATAAAATGTAATTTGTACTGTAATGTGTACACCAATGCAACTTTATTTATTTTTCTCTTAACAATGCATTTTTGACTTGGTGCGACTTGTAGTCAGTTACGATGTACTTTCTTGAAAAATGTATTTTGTTATTTACAGAATCACATTCATAAGAGAAGTAGCTTTGTCAGATTTGTGAATGAATCATTCTTTCTAGTTGAATAATTTCAGTGAATCGATTGGTGCAGTTCACAAAACTGGTCTGAATGATTTGTTCATAAATAGAGAAAAATGTAGTGAAAATTACTTTTAATTTGATATTTTAATGTTTTTTTTGCATCTGTTTTGAAGCTTCACAATCAGTTGTAATTGTATGGAAAAGAGCGACTTGCACAAACTTCAAAATTTCTTCATTTATTTTCCATGGACAATATAACATTTACAAAGAACCGAGTGTGAGTAAATTACATAACTTTCATTTTTGAGTTGACCTACCCCTTTTTCTGTGTTTAATGCATGTTGGGCTTTGGCGTGGTTCACACAGGTTTCTTTTCCGTGTTGGCACCGTCCTGCTGCATTCTGACATCAAGCCACAGAAATGTTGAAGGAGTGAGCTGAGTTCTATTATAGAGTCCTTTCTTTCCATGATGTCAAGAGGGATTGACGTGGGTGTAGGGAGTAGATGACCGCTAAAACTCATCGCTTCAGCAAGTCTGTGTGTGCCTCCCGCACTGTGCCGCGACAAGTCGTCTCAGCTTGACAAAGGCCCCATTGTGCTGAGCCCCAGCATCTCATCTGTGTGACACATTCTGCCCGAACATAATTTTCCTGAAAGTGCATTTGTGTATGGGATAAAGAGGAACACAGACAGATGTGGATAGGAAAAAAGATTGAATAGGCAGTTGGGAAGTAGCAATGTCCGATTTGTGTATAAATAGTTCTTTCTAGAAGTCAGATTGTGATTAAAAAAATCTTTTTTGAAGTAAAATCTAATGTCATTTTGCACGATTGTCAACTAATAGTGAAATGGACTAAAATGATTAAATATTGACTAAATTTGAAGAATATAAAAAAAAAAAAAAAGTGCATCACAGTGCATCAGTTAATCTGATTGGAAACCATTTGAATGAAACAGAGGAAAGACTATGTTAAAACTGTTATTTTTAGTGTGATTTAAATATAATTATAGTATTTACTTATATTTCAAGCTGGGTTTTATTTTTAATTTTATATTTTAGCTTACGTTTTGTTTTTTGTTTAATTTTAAGTTTAGTTATTGTGTTGTTTTGTCATTTTTATTTTTATTTTATATATATTAAATATATAATTGAATTATTTCAATATAGATTCTTTTTTTTTTCCCAGTTTAAGTAATTTTAGTAGTTGCTTATTTTTTGTTAGTTTCCAGTGCAACAGTTTATATTTAAGTTCAAGTTTGTTTTTCATTTAATATTTATTTCATTTTAATTCAGCTTTTTCAGTTACCACAAAAATATTTTTTTATGAAATGATTTACTAATAATTACCAAAAATAATTTGTAATGGTTTTAGTTAACAATAACAACACTGATGTTAAAGTTTTAGAATTAGTACCTAGCATTCAGCTTCTTTGCTGTTGCTCTAATGTCACTTCCTTTCCTTTTTCCTGTCTCAGGTGATTTACCTGAAGAAAACACCAGAGGAAGCCTATAGAGCTCTTATCTCCGGCTCCAATGCCTCATATCTTCCCTTCCGGTAAGACGGCTGCATATCCACATCAACTGCAAAACTTAATTAAAAAATGCAAAAAATTTCAATTGTTACTAAACCTTTGGTAATATATATTTCCCCCACTTTCCTCTCCCTCCCTCGCTTTTTGCACAGTGTACTCTAATCTGATTTCGCACAAAATATTGTCTCTCCTGTGGCTCACAGGGTTTTTAATGCTATAAACTTCTTTGCCCAGATAAATAAACAGGCAAAGTGGAAAAACCACACTGCCGTTTTTGCAAGCATGAAGCTGACAGACCAGATAGTTGTTGTGCATCTATATTGTGATGCTCATAATTGCAGCAGGATTAGATTATCTTGCTCCTATGGGTCAACATCTCTGGCCTTTAATTTGAGATTATGGCCTGGTCAGCGTACTCATGTAATCTCTCTTCTTGAGCTGAATTTTGGACTCGGTTTTGCAAAGGACAGGACACTAAAACCTTTGAGCTGACTGCCATACATAAGGGTGAGCGGGACATACTTAAGGCCCTTGAGCAGGAGAAAAACCATCTGTGACAAGTTCTAGACTCAATGCAGATGGTGAGTGGTGGTAATCTAGATTTGTGAATGGTTAGAGAAAGGCACAATTCTGTTGTGAATGGGTCCTCCTGTTGGATAATACTGTTGCCATTTTAAAACTAGAGTAATCGGTTTCCAAGGCTTTTTAAAAAAAGTGTTCCCATGCAGTATAATGTTTAAAGGGTGATAAAATAAATAAATGGGTAGGGTTACAATTGGAGACAGGAAAAAAAGACAATAGTGTTGGAGTCATGGCTTGGTGGTTAGCATGCAAAAAACAATTATGTATATAATATATTTAAAAAATATATATAAAACATAATAATAAAAATATAATACTTTGGCCTTAAAAGTTTATTAATTTTAAACATTTTTTAAAATGTTAATATAACATTAAGTATCTTTTAATTAATAATGTTTAATAGTTTGTCGGTTTCTTTATTAAATGGCCAAAATGTATAATCAATATTCTATTTAATTATAAAAATAGGTTAAATAAACAATTTCACTTAGTTTTATGATATATATATATATATATGTGTATATATATGTATATTTGTATATATATGTATATATATGTATATATGTGTATATATATGTATATGTGTATATATATGTATATGTATATATATATATGAGAGAGAGATATGGCCTTAAATACTAATTTATTTTTAACATTCAGACACTTTTTAATAATGTTATTTAAAAAAAGCAGTGTCTTCTAATTTATAGCTTTTAATTAATAATCTCTTAATTAAATTGCTAACATTTAATTAAAACTAAATGATTAAAAACTTTGCAAAGGTGAGAGAGAAAGAGTAGGTTTAAAACAATACACCAGGTTCAATTCTAGGAAAATTGACTCGTATTTCATTTTTGAAAATTTTGTAGTCCATAATATTCCTTTTACAGTTTTATTGTGGTCACATGATGATTAATGTGTCTCCACATAAATATCAATCTATTTTTCCTGTCATGCTTTATGTAAGACAGTTGTGGATTTGTGCCATTGTGACTGCTGTTTGGTTATTCCACCACCCAGTCACCCAGTTAAATGCCAGCCATGGCTCCAAGATGTGCCCCTGCTGTTTCTCAAAATGATGAGGAATTCCCATGGAGATATTATTTCCATGTCCTAAAACATTGTCCTTCCTCTTTTAAAACGGCTCAGTCACACAGAAATCACAGACACATAGCATTTTTCATTACCATTTAGTTAGTGTTGTGGGTAAGTCAGTCCTCTTGGTTGTTTGGCACCACCATATGAGATTTGACCCCTCACTGACCCAGAAACACAGAAGTCTTAAAGTTCACCCAGGCCAAGCACATAGCTGCATATTCTGGTATGCTTGCATATATAATGAGGGACATGTAGAAAGACGGGGCGACCCATGGCCTCATCGAACAGAAGCACTCATTGTTAAAGTGGACTCTCGTTGACTAATGATTCAGAGCCATATACACTGAATAGTGAAGAGGCCTACATTTTCTAAATCTGTCATCTTCAGTGCAGTCCCATGATGCTTTTAGCCGTGCTTTCTGAGATGGGCTGTAATTGCTTCCGGTATAGATTACCTCTGGCCTCCAAACAGTTGGAAGTGTCAGTCACTGAATGCAAACAGGAAACAGCAGCTTTATTTTTACTGTGCAGTCATAAGTGCTTTTCCCAGCAGGCTGAAATCCCCATTTGGTATTCTTTATACTTTCATGTCATCAAGGGATTTTTTTTTTTTACTTATTGACCGTCATTGGTTTCTTAAACCATAAGGAATTATGTTACTAATTAGTGGGTTTATTGGTCAGCATGTCTATTGTTTATTCACTCTTTGTGGCCATTAGATCAAAAGCTCTTGCACTTCTCAAAAGATTAACCTTTATCCAACACTTTTTTCCCATAAAGATTGATTTTTAAATATTATATACAGTATTTATTTAGTGTTTAGTACTATTTAGTACTCATTTTGATGTGTGCAAATCATTTCATATTATTAAATAAAATATTTTGGTTATGAAATTATGCCTTTCATATGGCATTTCTTAAATTTTTAATCTTTTTCATCACTGTCAAGGCACTTACTCATCACGAATATTTAAAACTGACCTAGTTTATAAAACCATAACTGCTCTTTGGGATTGTAGGGAAGTAACTATTTATCTTTGCCAGTTTTAATGTTCAGTGGCATCTAGGTCACCATTATTGTCATTATTGTTTAAGCCTGCTTAATGTGTACCATTACATTTATGCATTTAGCAGATGCTTTTATCCAAAGCGACTTACAGTTTTAACACTTAACATTTTTTTTTTACCAGTACGTGTGTTCCCTGGGAATTGAACCCACAACCTTTTGCGCTGCTAACGCAATGCTCTACCACTGATCCACAGGAACATTGTGAATTTAAAGAATGTTTTTGGGAGGGTTACTTCCCAAGAAGGAAAAACAACAACAACAATTTAATCAAAAATGCTTAGATTTATTATGAATATGATGCAAAATATAAACTATTTGATGCACAATATAAAATACTTAAGAAAATGCCATGTAGTTGTAACTATGCTCTGCTATGAAACCAGAAACAACAGAAATGTTTCTGCAACAGAAAAATACAGAATACAAATTTTCTCAAGCAAATATAAGAAGAACAGATGCACTGAAGAGGACTTGCTCCATGTGGTCATCGGATATTCTGCTTTGACATGGTGTTAGTACATGTCCATCTTACTTCATTAAATGATTTAACTTATTTCAGAGGTCCTTATACAACAGGACAATAACCCAAACCCACAATGATAATGACCAAGCAAATAAATATATTAAACAATAGGATGTTTTTGCCACAAAATTAAGTTTTATTATTTGTGGAAAGCACAATCTGTCTCCCGCTCGCTCAATCTCTCAACGCACACATATACAAGACAGACACATATTCGCACACATAGAAACATTCATGTGCACAGAAACATATTGTCAGCACTGCTCTGATGATTTTATCAGTAAAACAGTTTAGCAGTTAAAGGCTACATGACATTTCTCACTACTGAGGTAATAACAGTGCTGTTACTGAAGCAAATGAATTACAGTTTCGCTATTAGTAGATACACTGCTGGGAAATGCACAGACTCGTGTAATTCTCACACAATTAATCTCTCTCTCTCACTCTGTCAGTCTGTCTCTCTCTCTCTGCCTCTAATAACTGCTTTAATAACTGCATCAGTCTCTGTCTCTCATTCTTTCTCGCTCTTGGTCATAACTGCATTGCATTGCACTGCACTCTCATGGCCGCATCACCACCTCTGATCCTTATTTTCTAATAATTCAAAAGCTTGTCCTCAATTATTTCTTACTTAAATGAAACTTGGTTATCCTGATAGTATTCCCATTTTTACAAACTGTAACTGTAATCTGATTACCTTGTTTTTTGACGTAGCTATGACGAAATAGTTACCAGTTTTTTGTATCCTGATTACATAATGCTGTTTGAGGTATTCCGTTACTCCCCAACCCTGATAAAATCCTGCAGTACGTTTACTAGTCGTGCCTCTTATGGCACTTCTTTTTCTCTGTTTGCCATCCTATCTGTCTTGAAGGTTAATTGAGCTTTTGTTTCTCCACAAAGATGTGATTGTTAGCTGCGCAAGGGAAGACAAACGCTTTGTCAGTGCGCCCCCCACTTGGCTGCTTTAGCCATGCTACTCGTGGAGACAAACCGTGTGACATGGTTATGTAATGCTTAGCAATTGGTTAATTCAGAAAGTAAACAGTTGTGTTGTCCATGAGAGGGAAGGGGTCCTGATGGGAAACAATGAATGGGACATACCATTGAAGAAAGTGAAGCTCTGTGTGAGACCCATGTTTAGTACATCTCTAGAGGAAGAAACTACAACGAGATGTTGGATAAAAAGGTATGTTTAATTCTGAAAATAATAACATGCTGCACCTTTGGCTGATCCATTCTGCATCATTAGCCGCTTTTCCACTGTCGGGCCAGTGCTTTAAATGGGCCGGACGGGGCTAATAGCCTTGGACCTGTAGCACCGAGGCCAAAATAGCGCTGCGTTTCAACCGTTGGGCCAGAAGCTCCACTTCACTTCACTAAAACCCGCCCTTTACATGCATCCCAGGAACAACGTCATGCAACCCCATCATTTCACCAACAAAGAGAAATTATCAGAAAACTAATAAGAAATAAGTCACTGGAACTAGCGCGATCACAAAACGAACACGATAAAAGCGGCCGCTTGTTGCATGCTTTTGATGCTGGTGTTATAGCTGTTAGCTTCATGAAATGATCTGTGGCACTGACGCTCTCCAGATGTGGAGAAACTCCGCCGTTGTTCATAACCACTCCCCTAGCCCCAGCTGGCCCGCTTTGGCCCAAGGTTTTTTTCGGGCCAAAAAACCCAGGCCGTTGGCCCTGAGGAAGCACTGACGAGGCACGATCAAGCACCGGAAGTGACAGTGGAAACGCGACTGGCCCTGGTATGCACTAGCACGCCTGCTTTTGGCCCGACAGTGGACCCTATTGTGGCTAGAAAGTAGCCCCACATTCAGGGCGCTCTGGAAATGTAATGTTTTGATCCATCTTGCATAAGCAATGGCTTTCTATCTGTCCAAAATGTCTGCACATTGATCTTGGTTGCAGAGCATTTTCCCACACTAAGCCTTACTTGGAAATAAACTTACATAACCTACAAGTATACACCTAATAATGGCATGAACAACATGACCTGAAGTTATTGTTTTCAAGCAGTGTATTTTTAGGACAACATTTCAAGTAACCTGATAGTTCAGATGGTTTGTTGGCAGTGTAATATACATTCAAGTGAACCAGTGTACAATTGTTACACAAGTTTGGAGACTGTGCTCTAGTGACCTGGACGGGGGGCTTCAGTCTACTGTGGACAGTTCAGACCTTGGCATCGCTCTCCCGTTATGTAAGAAAAGGAAAGAATCTTTCTCTGTCTGCCCAAATATTTGGCAGTACTAAGAGGAAAGCAGTGGCAGTCTTCCAGATGAGCTAAGCAAGTCCTACTCTGCCCTGTATGGCAAAATCTAGTCCATTTTTTTGGTCCGTTTGAGACCAACTAAACCTGATATAGCAATATAGAGTAATATAGGCTTCTGGGTCTCTTTGTGGAGCTCCACACCCAGTCCTTTATGCACAAGGGTGGGTTTCACTTCTGAGATTGGGTTTCCTGTTTCTTTAGTTTCACTACTGCATGTGTACGTCAAATTTAATCTGATGAACTTCCTCATTCGATCACTGGCACATTACATCACCAAGACCTTGTATAAAAACATGTCTGTTTTTCCACCAGTTCTTGGGTCAACTAAAAAAAAAAAATCCAGTCAGAATTCCTCTCTTGGGCTTTCATTGCCATGTAATTTCTTTCTTTCATTCATCTTTAGGCCTGCTAAACCGCATCTGTCTTGCCAAGTTGTAGTGTGCTTTGAAAGCTTTTAGACTTATTAAATCATATTTGAATCATGAAGTTACCCAGCCTTTTAAGTCTTTGAGGAACCTTGACCCTGTATGATTACAGAATCCACTGCTATGGCAGTAAATCTGTATCTGCTCAAACAAATCATGTCCGTGGCGGTGGTTACATAATGGCTCTAAAGTACTTCTTGTGTGTTTTGGCATCTGTAAGCTTGTTCTGCTTTGCTCCACTACAGTGCTCGCCCAGGACACGCCCTGTGCTTAACAGCTCTGCTCATTCCAGCCTTTTGAACCCAACCTAAGACTGTAAATAAGCAGATTTATATGTGAATGCCTTGACCAGCCCTCTCTGATAACTTTTTTTTTTTTTTTTTTTTTTGAGAAACCAATTTGCAGTAGATGCATTCCCTTGAGATACCATTGTTTGACTTACCACTTATGGTAATGGCTCTTGAGCCTGTAATTGCTTGTTCAGTTAAAACTGTCTGTCGTATTGCCTAGTCTAGAGATTTGAGTTTTGGACTGATCGCCAAAAGTTCTAGACCCCACAAGGGACAAAACCAATGTGCCCTTGTGAAAGGCACTTGACCGTTGGTTACTCCATGGGGGACTGTCCTTATAATGCATTGCAAGTCGCCTTGAATGAAAGCATCTATTAAATGACCAATTTATAAATTAAAAATGGACAAAGATGTGCTATTTTTAATGAGGTTTGTCTAACTTCTGGCCTCCACTCCTGGAGGTGAGACATTACATAATCCTCAGGATGTAAGTCTATAATTGGTGCCAGTAAGCCGCTGTGTTTCTACAGCCAAATCGATTGGCTCAACATTTCTCTATGCTGTGGGAAGGAAGATGGATGAGCCTTTGGCTGGTGAGAAAGTCTCCAGCTGTTTCTCCGAACATATCTTGGATCCTGCTGACAGTATATGGTACATATAATTGTGTGAACAAAAGACATTTTTCTGCTAAGCTCTGTTGGAAACTTGCCTTGGTTTTCTTCTCGTTTCCTTTTGTTGTTGTTTTTTAAAAGATGGTTGTGCTTGTTTATTAGTGTTTTTTCTTCATATTTAAATTGGTGGTGGTAAAACCGTGTGGTTAAACATCTAGGCTAGTAACCTAGGGTGACCATACGGGCCATTTTTACCGGACGCATCCTTGCCAGGATTTCTATATATTTCTATATTGCCTAAAATTTCCAGGTTTTGGCTGTTTGCACTTTGCAGGTCAATCATTGTATGACATTCATGAGAGCTGTAGAGAGCAGATGGCTCCTTATGCTTTTGAATCGCTCTTGCGATACTTTGGTGTTATTCATTGATCAGTGCGCAGCAACGCTTCCAAGTGGAATGAATGAACAAACACATGCGCGTATTTGCATCACTTTGATCGTTCTCTGTAGTAGGGTTGGGCGATGTCTACAAATTTGGTGAGAGAGATTCATTATATATAGATTCATTATATATAGGTCAGTCAATAGAACTCAGTATAATCAGTGATGATGTCTACACTGGATGCGGCGCAGCGCCGCGTGACACCACAAATCCCTGACAGTAAACTGCTGCTGCGTTCTATTTATGACGTGCTGACACAAATTTCAAATGATTTTCAACGGTTGCGTTAGTTGATACGGCGCGTCGCCATACAACTGTCGCGTCCGGTGTAGACATGGTGTAAGGAGAGATGACTGAGGATGATGGCGAATGATTTGCAGATCCTCAGTACCACTGACAAACCTAATCTTGTAAAATGTGTGGTAAGTACTGCCGCTCCATAGTATAAATAGAGTACGTGTGATCGCGAATCTCGAAAGTGATAGTGAAACTAAAAAGCGATCGTGCACTCAAAAGGGGGGAGGATCACCCGGTGCAACATAGTGATGTCTATCAGCCATCGGCCCAACCCTACTCTGTAGATCTCACCTTCTCCGAATCAGAATCAGAAAGAGCTTTATTGGCAAGTATGCTTGCGCATACAAGGAATTTGTTTTAGTGACATAAGCTTCCAGTACACTGAGACAACAACAACAACAACAACACAGACAAAAAAAAAAAAGACAAATATTGCAAAATAAATCGAAAAATAAATAAATTGTATGAACAGTTGTGCTATAGAGGTTAATGGAATAGAATATAGTGGGGGGTTTCAAATCTACAATAAAACTCATTCAGGTTGTTAGCAAGTTTATGATTCGCCTCAGTGCAGGGGGATGGTGTCTTGTAGTTTGTTATGGCTCTCAGCCCTTTCCACACTGAAGTTGAGTCGTTGGAAGTGAACTGATCTTCCAACTTTTTAGAGTAGGTCCTTTTAGCCACTCCTAATCTCTTTGTTCGGTGTGTTCCTGGCCAAAAATCTGTCCCCATTTCTGTAGGCATCCTCTTTGGCAAAATGAAGATGTCTGAGTTTTGATGTAAACCATGGCTTATCATTGTTGAATGTTAAATAAGTCCTGGTAGGAATACATATATCCTCACAGAAACTAATACAGGATGTCTAAGAAACTAATTACGGTCTCTGTGAGTTCGTCCAGATCGGTGGTAGCAGCTTCAAAAACACTCCAATCAGTGAGGTCTAAACAGGCTTTTAAAGCCCACTCTGTTTCATTGGTCCATCTCTTTACAGTCTTTACTACAGGTTTAGCAGATGTAGATTGGTATAAGATGAACCAGGCAGTGATCAGACAGCCCCAAAGCTGCTTGTGGAACAGAGTGATATGCATCCTTTATTGTGGTGTAACAGTGATCTAGTATGTCACTGTCTCTGGTGGGACATGCAACATGCTGTCTGTATTTTGACAGTTCACGGGAATGATTGGCTTTTTTAAAGTCCCCAAGAATGATTAAAACAGAGTCCAGGTGTTTTTGTTCTGTCTCTGTGATTTGATCAGCGAGTTTCTGTAAAGCCAGGCTCACGTGCGTATGTGGAGGGATGTAAACACTCACAAGAATGAACGAGTGAAACTCCCGCGGCAAATAGAACGGCTTGTAGTTGACAAAAAGCACTTCTAGATCTGAACAGCACATCTTCTTTAACACGGTTACATCTGTACAGCACCGTTCATTGATGTAAAAGCATGTCCCGCTGCTGCGTGATTTCCCCGTTGATTCTGCGTCGTGATCTGCTCTAAACAGCAGAAAGCCGGGCAGATGGAGCGCGCTGTCTGAAATGGCGTCATTCAGCCAGGTTTTCGTGAAACACAGAGCAACAGAGTGTGAGAAATCTTTATTTGTCTGGGAGAGCAGAAGGAGTTCATCCATTTTGTTTGGTAGAGAGCGGAGATTTGCCAGACGGATGCTAGGCAATGGCGTTCAAAATCCGCGCTTTCTGAGTCTGACCAGCGCACCGGTTAGCTTCCCCCATCTGCGCGTCCTGAAGCGTTTGATCAGCGCCGCTGCTCCGCCGACAACAACGTTCAGTAAAACATCCGAATAATTGAAATCCGGTAAAATATTTTGTGTTCTGCCGAATGTTCAGCAGTTCATCCCTGGTGAAACTGATCATTTTTGATAAACAAAAAACAGGAAAAACGAACAAAAACAGTGCAAACACTGGAGAGCCAAGCACTGAAGCAGGGGTGTGCAGCGCCATCGAGAGCTAAAAATCTCACGCGCCACGATTGGCCGATTATATACAATACCTGCATGTTATTGTTCAAACTACTTTAGATGTTTTAGGCAATATAAAAATCCTGGCCAGGACATGTCCTATATGAAGAGCACATATGGCCACCCTATAATAACCAAAAGTTGCAAGTTCAAATCAATCACGTTTTTTTTTTTCATCACGAACTTAAAATGGAAACATCGCTTTAAAAAAATTATTCTTTGCACCTAAAATAAAATCAACCTACTTATGGTAGACAAAATATTTTGTTACCTTGAAGCAGTGGACCAATACACAAGACCCCTGGAAGTTAAGGGTTTGCATATGTGAGTATGTGTTTGTGTGGGTCAATGGAGCCTGACACTTTCCATTGAGGCACACTGGGAGACTAATGAAAGGATCACAGCAGAACACTGACCCACTTTTAATGCAACCTAGCCTGCATCATAAACAATAAATTAAGCGCATACATAATGCAAAACTCAAATTAAAGTGGGCACAAAGGACCTGTTCCTTGACATGCATTGGGATGGTGTATTGGCCCCTTTTAGTTTCTGAGGCATTAGGCATTTCATTACAACCCTTGCTTCCCTTGACCCAATAACATAATTTTAGGTGCACAAACAAACCTGAATTGGACTTCCTCATACATGTGATCAAACCAGTCTTGTCCATGACATTAATTTCACCTCGACTTTGTAGATGTAACCCACCGTGCTACAGGCTGCCCACGTGTACACACTCCACAGCAAGGTTTTCTTTCTTTAAAAACACATGACAAAAGCCAACACAGTCTCGCCTGTAGCTTTACTTTCATTCCCACATCCAAACACAAAGGCCCTGACCCAGTTACTTGTATTCATGGGCAGGTAATGGTTTACTCCGGATAAAAGCAGACCACCTGAGAGCCACAGTTTGATATCAGTGCCTGTGTTCCCCTTCTTTGCTCATGACATGATTTGATGTTCTTGTTTATATTCCTGTGGGTGTTTCTTTTTTGTTATATTGTATTTTGTGTGAATACACCCACGCAATTTTAACATGTTTTCTCTCTCTTTTCTCTTTCAGGGATGCTTCATTTGGGAATTGCACATACAACCTGACAGTTCTCGACTGCTTGCAAGGCATTAGGAAGGTGAGATGTACATTGTAGTACTATACAAATATTTTAACCTCACCATATTATATATCATATTTAATAATGTATTATTTCACAAAATATAAAATAAAATATTTATAATATTTCTAAAATTAAAAAATTTATTAGAAAAAAAAAATATATATATATATTACCATTTTACATTTTTATTATTATCAAGCTAATTTGATACGTTATATTTTCTAATAACTAATGCAAATTCATTAGTCAGGCTACATTAGCAAGAATGATTGGGGTTTAAGTATTTCAGCGCTCAAGTACAGTACAGTTCACACAATCCTGGATTATACCCATAGATACTAATAGACTGCTTAATCCTTCTTGGACGGTCAGCGTGAGACTGGAAACCTGTACATTAGGCAAGGAACATTTGTGTCTACGTTTTGGAAAAAGTGCTTCAGGCAGGTTATGCTGCTGATGGCTTATATAACACAACAGGTGTCTACAGTTTGAGCTGCAGGGGCAATGAATCTCTCTTCAGGCCTCTATTGTACAGTCTTTCTTTGACTGTCTGTTTGCAGGTGTGGGAGTGTGTGAGCTGATGACTTTCTTGATGACAGCTTTTTGTGTCTTTGTTCAAATAGGCAGTCAGTTTTTTGGTGTATCTGCCTCAAATACATTTTGTTTTTTATTCTCAACAGCAAAAGGCTACTTGAAATGAACAAACCAGATCAATATTTGTTTTGAAATCCAATTACAATATGATTTCTTAGGTGGGGAATTTTGCACCGTTTTTTCCTCATTTGGGGGACAATGCCTATATACTACCAATCAAAAGTTTGAGGTCAGTAAGGTTTTAAAAAGAAATTAGTACTTTTTTTTTCAGCAAAGATGCATTAAGTTTAGCAAAAATGGCAGTGAAGAACATTTTTAAAAACTTTCTATTTCAAATTCTTTCTTTTGGAATCTTTGAAAACTTTGTAACCACAAACTGTTTTCAGTTTGATAATGGTAATAAATGTTTCTTGAGCATCAAATCAGCATATTAAAATGATTTCTGAAGGATCATGTGTCACTAAAGACTGGAGTAATGATGCTGAAAATTCAGCTTCTATTGCATTTTAAAATATATTCAAATAAAAAAGTTATTTAAAATTGTAATCATATTTTACAATATTCCTGTTTTTACTGTGTTTTGATCTAATAAATGCAGACTTAATGAGCATAAGAGACTACTTATAAAAATGCTTAAAAATCTCTTACTGACCCCAGATTTTAAATAGTAGAGTATAACATAATGCAAAATGTGCAAAATTGTCTGGAGCTGTTTGAATACTCACTTTTTTTTATATTTTCAGTTAAGATATTTTAAAAACATCCCATAATCTATATAATCAGTCTTCATTGCAGTTTGGAAAGAATGTCACTCCAGACTCTTTCTAGGCTCTGTCAAAAAAAACATTGCTGTGTAATAAGGTGTTTCTATTCAGTTCTTTGCACAAAGTTGTCAAACTAGCTGGCAGGTAAATAGTGTTCACGTGAGTTTGTCAGTTGCGTCTGTTTTGCAAGTAACTCAAAACATCAGCCAAACAAATCTGCAGGTATAGATGTGTCTTCAGCTTGAAGCTTGACTTGTTAAACTTGTTAAAGACTTGTTAATGATTTAAGCAGTAGTGTATTTTTCTGTCTTTAAAACATTCTTCATCCTTTTAAAACGTTACATTTTCAAGACCTTTGGACATGTCATCCTGTGCTTTGCTGTTAAGATGGTAGTTGTAGACGTATGTGACAGTTTTATCAGTGCCTCTCTTCTGGCTCTAATTAACAGCTTGTTTTAACAGCTCCTTAATTGCATGAGTCACACACAGCATCTGTGAGTGAGATAAACACTGAATCCTGTTAATGATCAAATCACCACTGCTGCCTCTCTCCAAGCTGCCAAAGAGGAGGAAATGCCCTGTTTGCCAACATGAGAGCAGTTCTTTTGTTTTTGGGTTTAGCTTATGGTTAAACATCTGGACTGGTAACCAAAATGTTGAAGGTTCAACATCTTTTACAGTTATCATGAAATCCAAATTTACCACAATTTTGACGGGAGAAAAGTGTAGCTAAATCTCAGTTTTTCTTGTCGTTGTGACTTTACATTTACTTTGTAATTCACAATTTGACTTTTTCCATTGCGAATTTGTTTCTTGTAATAACGATTTTAGTTAAAAAAAATTCAGTCACATTGAGTTATGAAGTTGCAAATTGTGAGAAACAGTGTTGTAAGAAATAAAGTTGTAATTACAAGAAATAATTGACTTTCTCATAAATGCAAATGTTTTTCTTAATTGTGACAAAATACAATCACAATAATGAAGAAAACATTGCAAATTATTATCACAAATATGAGAGAAACACAATTACGAGTCACAATTACGAGAACCAGGTATGCACTTATGAGGACTTCTCACAATGTTACATCTGACTTTGTTTCTGACAATTTGGAACTTTTTACTAAAAATTGCAGCTTCTAAATATTCTATTCTAAATTATAACTCACAGTTGTGACTTGCAATATCAACATTTTTGGAAAATTCTCATGTTTTTGTGACATGAAGCTGCAATTATGCGTAAAAAGTTGCAAATTGTCAGAAACAAAGTCAGATGTCACACTGTAAGAGGTCCTCATAAGTGGATACTTGTGTGTTTCTCATATTTGTGATCTCACTAGCACAAGTTTTGATTATGAAGTCACATTTTGAGATATGGAGTCGCAGTTATGAGGAAAATGTTGCGAATTGTCCGAAACAATATAGCAGTGAGGAAAAAGTTAGGACAAACAATTATAACTTTTCTTGCAAACAAAAAATCAAAAAAAAAAAAAAAAAAAAAATGCAATATTTAGGTAGTCAATTTGTCCAAGATACAAAGTCGCAACTTAGATGTCAAATTGTGAGAAATAGTCGCAATTTCAAGTAACAATTCTTTTTCTCATAATTGCAAACTTGTTTCTCGTAAATGTGACTGTCTCACAATATTGCAGTTTTTGAAATTAAGTCGTAATTGAGGAAAATGTTTCAAATTGTCAGAAACCCTAACCCTAACATTTAAAAGTACTTTTAAAAATAATAAATTATACATTTTTAAAAATGTCTCTTGTTTTAAAAATTCTTGATTTATATATATATATATATATATATATATATATATATATATATATATATATATATATATATATATATATATATATATATATATATATATTAAATATTCATAATTTGGGACAAATGGACAAGTGGTACCGCAGCCAAAACACATGGTGCCACCAAAAAATACAATACAATTTTGGTTGGACCTTATTGATACTTTATCAGGCCGCAAGCACAAGCAGTTGTGAAGTGTCACATTGGGAGAAAAATTTGGAATTATGAATAACAATTTGAACTTTTCTTGCAATAGTGACTCTCACAATATTGCAATTTTTGGATAGACACATTGTAGGAGATGAAATCGCAGTTGTGAGGAGCAAGTTGCAAACTGTCAGAAACAATGTAGCAATTGTGAGATGTTGCACTGTGAGAGAGTCAGTTACGAGAAACATTAACTTTTTCTCATAATTGTGACTTAATATCTCATGTATTAAACTGTATGTGTAATATGTAATTACTCCCTCTAAAACATGCAAGTAGCTATTTGGACATTGTTTAGGCTACTTTTTTGAAAGCCAACCTTTGTGATAAAGCGACTTCTAATAAGCTACTACAGCGACAATCCTCCCTGGAGCATCCCGAGGTTAAGTGTCTCAATTAATGACACTGTGAAGATCGCTAGATTACCAGCCTGGATCTTTAACCACTAGGCTCCACCATTACCACTGCAAGGGTAAAATGAGGAGACTGGAGATTTAGGCCATGTTGGTAGTAATTAAGTGCAGCTCATCCACACTGTCCATTGACGCTGCAGAAGAGGATTGCTGCTGTAAGCTCTTTGTCCAGTCAGCAGTGGAGGGGACTCATTTGATTTAAACCTGACCAGGAACAGTTACATAACCACAGCCTGAGAGCGAGACGGCTCACTGTATCAGATGCACACACATCTGTCGCTTCACCCAGGTGGAGTAAACAGACACGGCTGCCTGTTGTACATCTGCACGTGTGGACTTCAGTGTGAATTGTTTGTAAAAAATAAAGTTGTACAGTTTCATACCTTAACACGCTTAGCTGATTGGTCCATTAGCGTGATGTAACTTTGCCGGCTTGTGATAATCACTCACCTGCTGTGTCCTCTATCAGCCATGATTAGGTTTTGACTGTCTGGTGCAACCCTGCAGCTCAGGACAGCATGTTTCACGGTTGGATGGTTGCAGCGACAGTCTCTCAGTTGTTTGTTTCCATACTGCTCCTGATAGTTGCACAAAATAAACATACAGTGCATTCCAAACAGGATATATTGCCCTCCGAAGGGCACTTCGAAGTGAAAACAATCATGGATGCCATATTGAAGGGTCGTTCCAAACCGAAGTGCTTAAAACTGGTCACTTCAAAGGGCCCTTCGGAATGAAGGATTTCGAAGGGTACAACTGATGGACACTTCAGGCTCCCGTGATCCTTTGCGCAGATTCTTTGAATGATGACGGCGCCTCCGTGTGGGTACGGGATGATGACGCAGAAGGGCACTTCAAGAAACAGTTGTTTGGTCCCCTACACACTTAAACACTTTGAAGCTCTCACTCTGGAGGGTAAACCCTTTGAAGGGATTAGGGCATAGGGATGAACAGTCTCTCCTTATGATTGCAGTCATCTTGAGGTCATGTGACTAGATGAACCCCATTCTTCAAATGTGCTAACCCATATGGTCAATCTGAGATTTTATATAGCCTACATATATATATATATATATATATATATATATATATATATATATATATATATATATATATATATACATATATATACACACTATATATATATTTTATTAGGTACACCTGTTCAATAGCTTGGTAACACAAATTGCAAATCAGCCAATCACATGACAGCAACTTAATGCATTTAGGCATCTAGATGTGGTGAAGATGACTTGCTGAAGTTCAAACCGAGCATCAGAATGGGGAAGAAAGGGGATTTTAGTGACTTTGAACGTGGAATGGTTATTGGAGCCAGACGGGCTGGTCTGAGTATTTCAAATCTCAACAATTTCAGCAAATCCAGGTTCATTCTCAGCGTGGATTTGTGCAGCTTGTCAGTTAACTACGGCTCTGTGTAGTAACAGCTGCTCTGTGAAATCACGCACCTGATGGAATTTACCGCTGATTAAAGAACCGGCTTTACTGACGAGATGCACATTAATTATAGGCCGATATTTAACATGCACCCCTGATAGAAAGGCAACAATAACTCAAATAACCACTCGTTACAACCAAGGTATGTAGAATACCATCTATGAACACACAACACATTGAACCCTGAAGCAGATGGGCTACAGCAGCAGAAGAGCACAGCGGGTGCCGCTCCTGTCAGCTAAGAACAGGAAACCGAGGCCACAGTTCGCACAGACTCACCAAAATTGGACAATAGAAGATTAGAAAAACGTTGCCTGGTCTGATGATTCTCGATTTCTGCTGCCACATTCAGATGGTAGGGTCAGAATTTGGCATAAAGAACATGAAAGCATGGATCCATCCAGATCTCAATCCTATAGACCAGCTTTGGGATGTGGTTGAACGGGAGATTCACATCATGGATGTGCATCCCACAAATCTGCAGCAAATGCGTGATGCTATCATGTCAATATTGACCAAAATGTCTGAGTAATGTTTCCAACACCTTGTTGAATATATGCCACGAAGATTTAAGACAGTTCTGAAGGCAAAAGGGTGTCCAACCTGGTACTAGCAAGGTGTACCTACTATAGTGGAAAGTGAGTGTATGTATATGTATGTGTGTGTATATGTATGTGTGTGTATATATGTGTGTGTGTGTGTGTGTATGTGTGTGTGTGTGTGTGTTTGTATATGTGTGTGTATGTAAATAATGTAAAATTTTTTGTAAATATTTGCCAAAAACAAAAATGCATTATATATAAAAGAAAATATTTTATTATTATTATTATTATTATTTACAAATTTTTCTAAACTTTTTTTTCCTCACAGAAAAAGAATAGTGAAGAAAAAAGTTACAAAATACATAATATAATAATATACAAATACATATTATGTAATATTATGATGATAATAATAATACACTTTATATGCATTTTATTTTATTATGTGTATATATAAATATATTTTTTAAAAAGTGAAGAGAAAAATATATTTGAAAAAAAAAATTACTATTAATTTTTTATTATTATATTTAATATATTATTTAAAAGTACTTTTAAAAATAATTAATTATACATTTTTAAAAATGTCTCTTGTTTTAAAAATTCTTGATTTTATATATATATATATATATATATATATATATATATATATATATATATATATATATATATATATATATATATATATATATATATATATATATATATATATTATATTAAATACATATTAAATATTGGGACAAATGGACAAGTGGTACCGCAGCCAAAACACATGGTGCCACCAAAAAATACAATACAATTTTGGTTGGACCTTATTGATACTTTATCAGGCCTATTGAAATCCAGAGATGTACTTGTTATCTTGCTAATATTGTTTTGTAACATTGTATTGTAACCCCCAGTTGCTGTTGTTTTTGTTGTTGTTTTTTTATGTACATGGGCAGATCTCGGGCTCTGCTGTAAAAAGTTATAAATCAAAACTGTTTAATAAATAAAGAATAAAAAAAATAAAAAATTGGACAAGTGGTCCATCCAAATGTTGAGCTGTTCGTGCTTGACATGTTTGTCTTTGAACTTGGATCCCTACAATGATGAAAAGCAGCAACTGCACTGAAAGTGAAGAAAACCGTTTATCTCTCCATCTTTTCTCTGAATCTGAACACAGATGAGCTAAACATAACAATTAATAGTTAAGAGACAATTTCAGTCAGTTTTTACAGAATTGTTACTGCCTTTTGCATAGCAAAAAAAGGTATAAGTAACAGAGAACCTTTGCTTTTGCATGATGCTGCATCCACTGCGATTATACAGCAGTATAAAGTCTGATATTACTGCCATATTAGTTATTAACAAAGTGAGTTGAGTCAGCAAAACAAAAATATCACTTTGTACACTTTTAACCAGTTTTGTCAGAGGCAGTCGTGTCTGTGAGAAGCAGAAACCAGACACTCCATTAGACGAGGCCCTCATCGCTCTCTGCCACGGCTTATCGACTCATGCGCCTTTTTCCTTAATCGACTTCCCCCGCAGCTCTTCACTGAGCACCAGACGGACCACTTCAGCCCCATTACACTGACTAATTGGTTAAACAATCAGCCGGATAAAGGATTTCTTTTGTGACTTTCAGGTGAAATCCACTGTATGAATGCACATGTTTGAAGTCAGCATGTGACTAATGTTTCTAAACTCTGTTTTTCAGGCCCTTCAGCACGGATTCCTGAACTTTGAGACGTTCGACGTAAACGAGTATGAACATTACGAGGTAATGATGCCCCCTTGTTATGAAATGCTCATTAGGCAAACCAGCATGTGATGTATTACCCAGAATTCTGTTCATTGCTCCTCAAGCCTGTTACATAATCATGTTTATTTCACCAGGAACCAAAGACATTTTAACCGAATGATAATCTCGGCTTGTTCAGTTTGATTTAAATCGCATTATAAAACATACTCCATCACCTTTCCATCCCTTTTTAACATTTTCTCTCTCTAATGTTCTTTTTTTGCCCTTCAGCGGGTGGAGAACGGAGATCTGAACTGGATCATGCCAGACAAGCTTCTCGCTTTCAGTGGGCCGCATCCGAAAAGTAAAATAGAGAACGGTAAGGCTGCTTGCCATCTTTTAGCCGAATGTATTTATTTAAGCACGTTTCTCTGACGTGATGTTTGTTGTAATTCACTTATGTGACAGTAGAGGGCACCCTTATTATAATAAACACTGATGTCCAAGATTCACACACATAGAAGAGTGCAACATTAGATATTAGATGTTACATATAATGATAAAAGTAGCAGAGCAAATGGTTCAGTTAGGGTTCATAGGGATTTAAGTCCTTCATCCGAAATATAAAACTTTTTTTAAGTCTTTTTTTTTTTTTCATTGCATGTGTATGGATGTACTACTTTTTTGTTACAGGTTAATGGGAAGTTTATTGTGTATATATATATTTTTTGGATAATTATTTTCCATATTATTATGTCTAAATAATGGAATTATATTATGTATTTAATATTTATAAATTTCAAATAAATATAGAATTGTTTTTCATATTATGTTTAAATATAGGAAATATTTTAAATGACTTTATATAAATTTATATCTTAACATTTTAAATAATTAAAAATATGTAATTTTAAATTAATATACATTTAATAAACATACATTTATTAAATTATTATTTCCCATAATATTATATCTAAATATAGGAAATATATATTAAATAAATAATAATTGAAGATTTTTTTTTTTAATCTTTCTCTTCTCTTGCATGGCAGGTTAATTGGGTGATTTGTTATATATTCACTAAATAAATGTTTATGTTTATTTATTATAACTTAATATTTATTGATTGCAGTTTTATAGAAAAAAATAAAAAAAAAAAAAAAAAATATATATATATATATATATATATAATATATATATATATATTATATATATATATATACATATATATATAGATATATATATATATATATATATATATACATATACATACATACACAATTGTATTCTTGTTATTTTATGTTGTTCTTGTTCTCTTGTGTGGCAGGTTACCCTCTACATGCCCCCGAGGCTTATTTCCCATATTTCCGGAAGCACAACGTCACCACCATAGTACGCCTCAACAAGAAGATCTACGAAGCCAAGCGCTTCACTGATGCCGGTTTCGACCATTACGACCTGTTCTTCGTGGACGGCAGCACGCCCAGCGACGTCATCACCCGCCGCTTCCTGCACATCTGCGAGAGCACGGATGGAGCGGTGGCCGTACACTGCAAGGGTGAGACGCCACTTAAATCAAAGACATGGAAATACAGCCACACAAATGACAGCGTCGCCTCATTGACATACTTATTTTGTGCAAAAGAGGATAATTGTTGTCAAAATGGCTTTGTTTTTATGTAACATTAAACATTAAAATGCCCTATTATTGAGGTCAGACTCAAAGATGAAGGGTTTTTTGTAGTTTATGCTTTCACAGGAACTGAAAGCGAACCAAAACGTTCATTAATGTTATGGTAATGTGGCCTTACGATACCTAGGAATTACATGAATGAGCCCCCAAAAATTAGTTTTTATGTGCAGTTAGTTTTAATAGATAATTTTTATATAAATAATACATGTATTTTAAACACCTAAGACCTTTTTCCAACCTATTCCAGCGGGTTTGGGCCGGACGGGGACTCTGATTGGCTGCTACCTGATGAAGCACTACCGCTTCACGGCTGCTGACGCCATCGCTTGGATCCGCATTTGCAGACCCGGCTCTGTTATTGGACCCCAGCAGCATTACCTAGAAGAGTAAGTCCCAACATTTACCCACAATGCACCACTTTTGGGCTCTTTACACCTTCCTGAGGCTTTTTTCCTCTTTTTATTGGTCATTACATTTACATAATGTCGACGAGTGCTCTAACTTTGGCTCAGAGTTGTGTATTTTCGAAAGTGTTTTTCAAGAGCGCACTCCTTCGCTAAGCAGATCAGGAAGGTCAGCAGATGTTCCAGATCTGGCTGAATCATCCAACTCTGGCTTGGGAGTCTGATTCAGTGTTCGTATATCAGTAAGGCCTTTCGTGCACCATATAACTCGACCATGGTTCACTTCTGTCATGTCTGATTTAAAACAGAGCACTGGTCATGTGAAGGCCAGTTGAAGCTAATCTCTCAAGTGTTTTGTTGGGCTGACACAATGCTGCGGCCGTAGCATGAGAGAATGCCCACTGTGGGACAGATGAACGTTATCTTCAGGCATATTTTCCTCCTTAGGCCATTGTGAGACGTGTGAGATTCCATTCCTGCGTGCCGGACACAAAGTATCCCTTATCTGGCATTGGCATTGAATGAATGGTTTGGTCTGAGACCAGATTTCTTTCCATACGGCTGAATTATTTGTGCAAAACAAGATATGCAAAGGAAATTGATGGGGAACTGTACTCTTTGTACCTGTACAGGAAGCAAGCGAGTCTCTGGGTGCATGGAGATATTCTCCGCTCCAAGCAGCGGCAGTATGAGGACAGATCCGTGCCTCACCTCATCTCTAGTATGGACAACCTCTCCATCAACACCTCCATCTTTAAATCACACAGCTTGGACCGTATGGAGGAGGTGAGGCCATTTTTATTTAAATTAGGAATGCACAATATAACAGTACCATATCAATTTTTAGAATATAAAAAGAAAGAAAAAGAAAAAGAAATTATTTATCACCTTAGCAATACTGGCCAAAATTGTAATATCAGTATTTTAGTCAGTATCAGTATTAATATCAGTATTTTACCACTTTAAATCAATGTTTTAATTGTTATACACTGAGGGAAAAATATACATAAATATAATAAAATATATTTATGTAAAATAAAATAAAATAAAATATACAAAGTATACATAACAATATAAAATAAATGTGTATATAATTATGAAACATTTATTTAAATAATCAAAAAAAAGCTTATTTTAACAGATATATTGTGCATGCAATACTGTAAATCAGATTTTAGACCTTTGTAATAATTATTAAAAGTTAATTAAACTCAATTCATATCTTAATGGAATTATGTCAGACGTTTAAGTTACATGTTCTCTGACTCTCAACAGAACGATTATGTGGAGAACGATCTCGGTATGACACAAGGAGACAAATTGCGTGCCTTAAAGGGTCGACGGCAACCGAGGTCTGTGACCACTGGAGCCATAAGGTAAGACGCCATTCCTTTGGTCTTCTGCAGGAAAATCAAATCGTTAATAGGTTTAACTATAGCACAACCTGTAACCTGCCCCCTGTGGCCACACTGAGAATGCAACTCTACTTGTTGCATTACAAATTGCATTAAGAGGCATTTTGTGATGCAGTATTCTATTCTGGGCTTGAATCTCAACCTGAACATAAAAAGCAAAGCTAACCTTAAGACCAATATCACATCTTCTATTCAGGTCTCCATGATGAGCCACATTACATAAATGCAACTCGTTCTTTCCGTTCATGAATGAAGCCTTTTATCACAACTCTTTCAACTTCCATTAGCATTTAGCTAAGTGAAGAGCTAAATGATGCCAGGCCACGGTTAGTGTTTCCAGTCCACTCTTAAATGCAAGACACAGAGCTGAAATGAATACAAAAGAACAGAGTGCTGATGTACCAGGCGCAGAGCTGGTTGGCATAGTAACATGGTGTCTTGGAGAGATGCTGACCCTCAAGAAACAGTCTGCTTTCTGCTTTTATATCGCTGATTTTGAGAGTCCTGAGTTTGAAATGGAACACAAGCATACTGCTAGTTGCATACTATATAGAGTATAATGTATGCTGTGTACTGGTTTTGTGAAAATAGTATGCAAAACATTTTAAAACGTGACCGTACTACTTTAAGTGTGGCTGGGTTAGTAGTATATAGGATATAGTATTCCACACTGTGTGCTCTGCTTGTATACTGCACAGTTTAGAAAATGTAGTAGATAATCTGGGTATCGATTGCATACTAAATATGTACAAAGTGTGCACATTATGCATGCTACATACTAAATTCTTTCAAAACTAGTAAGTAGTACGCATCATTTTGTGATTTATTAGGGTCTAGGTCTGCATCTCAGCCTCTCAGGTAACTTTTTCTTCCAAGTTTCAGTCTGTTCTGTTTAAAGGCCATAACAGAGGTCATTTACAAACAGAAGTCTTAATGGTAAAGTAGCACAACCACCTGGAAAAATGGTTATGTGGCCTGGTTTTGGTGTGTGAAATCTTATCTAACTTTCATAAATGAACTTTGAAAAAAAAAAATGCTTTGCGTAAGCTGTTGGCTCACTACACTAGCTGTTTTACCTCAGACCTCTCCAAGTGTACAAAAATAGCCCAAGGAACAAACACAACCTACTTGCGCTTACCGTTTTACGTACTTCAGCCCCTCAAAGACAAATTATACCCCGAAGTATCTTCAGTTTCAACCCCTCCTTGCACAGGGACCGAAAATGCTAATAAAACAAGACCTTCAAGTACCGCTTGATGAGAACAGGACGCCGCGTCCTCGTGTACATGATGATGTCCTCAATAATTTGAACAGGCCTTGTTTTAGCACGTTTAACCAGATGTAAATTAAACACCCCCTCTTGAGCAAATGCGCAGTCCTTAATTATTTCCCATGAAGAGCGGCGAGTTAAAGAGGCCTCTCGGACATAACTGGCCCTCCTTGTCTTCCTGTTGCAGATTGCAGATTGCAGATCCTTCTCACAATTCTCACGATCCTATAAAACATTGTATATAATTATATTTAAAAAAATCTAATTGAATTAAAAAAATCTAAATAAATAGAAAATAATTTGTAAAAAATTATATATATATTTAACAAACCCCTTACCTAAAGTTTTATAATACATACTTTATAACAAAAAATAAAAAAGACCATTTTTTTTTTACATATTTATATTTACCTGTGACTCTACATAAGACAATCTGTTTGAAAAATAGTATATAATATATATAATGTAAATGTGTTATATATTTATATATATCTATATATATTCTTGTTGATTTGATATTAATTAATGAATCAGATCTTTTGCATCACTTCTTTTTACATTTTGTCAGTTATTTCATTGAGATTAAACTGAGTCAAAGAGGAGTTTTTGGAGTGGGTGAAAAAGAAGAAACTGTGTGGGAGATTGTGATTAGCGTTAGGGAGGGCAGCTAATAGAGAAAAGAGCACTGAAGAATGAAGACCTGAAGAAAAGGAACTTACATTTGAAGGAGATTTGAATATTCCTGTATAAACAAAAAACATTCTATATATATGGAGCATTTGCGCTGATTACTAGGCCACAGCGCCGACTGGCTAAGTTCTAGGAATTTTGGAGCCTTGCCTGTGACTTGACCTGTTTCTTTTTCCTGCTTTCTTTTTCCACAAACAAAGCACTCTGTAAAACATAATGCTCTGGTTCCCTTGTTGTACACTCAAATAGAAGTGAGTTTCCGATATTTACACAAATTTCTCCAAAACAATTCAGTTCCCAGATAATGTGTTTTGGGAAGAACATGGTCTTGGGAGCTTTGGTTATTATGAATAGACAGTCTGGCACTTTTCATCAAGGGCTGTGGTTGGGGCTTGATCTTTATTTATTTATTTTTTATCAAATTATATCTTTGTAGTCAGTGAATAGACAGTCTGGCAGATTACAGTATCTTGTTAATTTAGTGCACTTTGAATAAACAAGACCTGCTTTTGCTTTTTTCAAATTCACTAGCTTCCCTTAAATGAAATCTGAAATCTCACTGATATCTAGCTTTCACAAATTTATTAAGGCGAGCAAAACTAGATCTGTGCTTGAGAACTTCAGTGTACTATTGAATTTTTAAATGTAAAGTTGTGTGTAATGTAGCAGTGGATATAGATTAGTAGTTATTTTGGGTAATAACTACATTTTTATGTGTATAAAATGATTTATATTTGTTTAATAATACTAAATATTTTTGTAAATTGTTTGTTTATATTTATCTGTGACCTGTGAATCTGAATTATTTTATTTTTATAATTTGTTTTTAATTGGGGGTGGGGAGGGGGGCTGTATATATGCAAAGGCATGTAATGAAGAAACAGTTGTCAACATTTACAGTTTATTATTACTTTGAATCTGTTTTTGAATTCACTGGATTTTTGTGTTACTTGATTTCAGCTGATTTTGTGTCTGTATTTGTGTGTTTAACAGCAGAGAGAAACCAGAAGCCACTGGCCAGGGCTCCATCTCCCCCCTCAAATCGTCTAAAGTCCCACCATCCTCCCCGGTCTCTGCCTCTGCCAAGCGAATTGGCCGCTCTTCATCTTCATCAACCAACCTCAAGAGGTAAGCCTGACCTCCCTCTAATCAGCTTTCCTCCAATCTTCTCTGCACTTTCTATTTCTTTCTTCCTCCTGCTTATTCTCTCACTCGTCCACCTCTTTCTCTTTGTTGCCTCTTTATTTCCAACTCTTTCTTATAACTTATTCCTTCTTTTTTCTTTCTCTCCCCCTCGGTTTCATGTCCTCCCAGCTCCCTGGTGGCCTTCTTTCCTCTCTGTGATTACCCTATGCTCTGAAACAGAGAGCCGTAAACGCAAGGAACCAAGTTGGTTGCTCCATGCTGTTGGTTTCAAGCGACTTATTCCCTGCTGGTTATATAATCAGATATCCAGAGTCATATCACCTACCTACCACTCTGTGACTCTCTCCAAACCAGCACCTATCAGGGCATAGCCATGTATTTTTGGACCAAGTACATACCCTCTACTTTCTAGTAGTGTTCAAACCATGTTGAAAAGCACTTTTTAACACTCTTGGGACTAGGGCTGCATGATTTAAACCTTAATTTATATATATATATATATATATACAAACAAATGTCCTTTATGTATTTAATTATTTGCTGCTGACCTTCGATGATCCAATTCAACCATACTAATAAGCAAAAATGACTTTAGATAAATATAACCTTTTTTATTTTTTTAATTGCTGAAGAGAGTTTAACTTTCTTCTGCTGTGTCTTATTCTTTATATATTTATATATATTATATATATATATATATACACACAAAAATACCTGCTAATAAACAGCAATATATTCACATTATTTTACATAATAAACATTTTAATATATGAAAAAAAAAATGCATTGGTGAAATAGAGAAATAAAATTTTATATGTAAAATTCTGGTTATCTGGTTTATAACGTTCTCAAAATTAGCACAAAAATGTAATTTGTCCATTTTTTTTATTAAATGTTCCAGATTGTCTTAATTCTTCATTAGTCTGCTTGTATCAGATTGTTCAGAAAACATTCAAAAGTAATGTTCCTGTAGCATTTGCAAAAGGATAAAATGGAACTTTCAATGAATGTTTTCTCTAACGTTTGTATAACCAAGAAAAAAAAGTTTTAAAAACATTAAATTATTTTATATATACCAAATATTTGTTTTGTGTACCCGTGCAGAGTAATATTTGCTCAAACGTTCATATAACCTAGAAGAAACTTTATTAGAATATTACACAATATTATATGATCCAAGGAAATAAAATAAAAAAATACATTTTAATTTAAATTGCAATCAGTGAATCAAACATAAATTTAAAGAGACATGGGTACTTTCCTGAATCAATATTGCATTAAAAACAATATTTACGATTAGAAAGATTGTTAGTACATAATAAGTCGCCCAGCCCTACTCCAGCAGGCTGAGTTTTGATGTCTTAAACAGCAGAAAACACAGTGTATTCCAGAATGCATGCAGTTCCTTGTCCCATCATCAGACAGTTTTCCATGATCTCCGTGTCCTGCAGTTTAGATATGGGTATGAGTGTGTGTCCTCCCCGTCCTCCACCCTTCATGTGTGTTTCCCTCCCTCCCATCCTCCAGCACCAGGTTAGCCAGCTCTCTGGGTAACCTGTACGAACCAAATGGTGAAGCCAACAGCTCTGGGAAACCGCCTTCCCCTTCTTCATTCACTTCCCACCCCGTCCGCATGGGTTACAGCAGCCCGATCGCCACCCACAGTTACCACTATGAGGTCAACAACAATCAGTATAACAGCACCAGCACCCCGAACAGCAATGGGGTAAGCCCGAGCAGCGGGGTAAAAAGCCTGACCTACAACCTCAACAACACCACCCCAAGTGGACCTTCCGCCAATGGAAGGCTAGGGGCCAGTGAACAGGGGCACCACAGAAGCCCCCCGACGGGCTGAGCGGGCTCTCAGCACGATACCTCAGCCGGTCCATTCCTGTAAGTCATCCTCTCTCCTCCCATCAACCCTCCCAAGATACACACACAGCAGCAGCATTTCAGAAAACTGACCGTGGTAACTGTTGGTTTCTGCCAAAATGCCATAGTTACCAAAATAATTTTAAATACATTAAGTGTTTTAATGTATTAAATGTATTTAATGTATTAAATGTATTATAATATTAATGTAATATGTTCACAAAGATGAAGAGTTTGAAAATGACAAGTACATAGAAACATTCGTACTACACATTGAGTGTGAGTAGGGGTGATTGTGTTACTTGTTGTCTTTTATGTGATTTGTGTGATGATGTATGTATTTGTGTGGTTAAGCCAAAGACAAATTTCCACTTGTGGACAATAAAGTGACTAAACTAAACATTTCTAAATTATTTAGAATTTAATGAATTAATGAATTAATAAAAAAAAATATATATTTATGTACATATATTATTATATATAAAAATTAGATATCTCATTTTCTGTCATTTAAAGTTTATCAATTATATATATAATGGAAATGAGATGGTCACACATTTACTGAAATTAAATAAAACTAATACTTATTCACTAAATATATACTGAAAATTATGAAAATTAAAAATGAAGATACATTTTTACTAAAAATGGTTGTAACTATAATATATTTTTTTCAATGAAATGAATGTAATTTTAATTACATGTTTTATAATTTTAAGTTATTATAAGTTTATTTTAATTATTAAATTGTTGTTATTATTATTAAATATTAAATGTTCACTAGTCAGATTTCAGAAATGACACGTTATAGGTTACATATAATAACATATATGGTGCACCGCCCGGCAGTGTTCAGCACACAGGTTTCACGCTCCTCGTCACTCACTATCCCGATTCATCAGTATTATCAAGAGTGCATTAACTGTTAACAAGCACAACTGTTGGTTTTAATAATGCATTAGTAAATGTTGAAATTAACTAAGATTACTAAATGCTGAAGAACTATTGTTCATTCTTAGTTAATGTTAACTAAAGTAGTTAACTAATGAACCTTATTGTAAAGTGTTACCAATATTAATATAAATTCTGTCCAGTTTTGTGTTACTTCCAGTAAAAGTGGGGTTATTTTGTTGGCTTGTGTTTTTTTAAATTCAATATCATTAAAATTGAGTTAAATTTAAAAAGTCTTACAAAATTACTTTATATTATTTAATAAAATTAATAAATAATCATTATAAAGCATGTTTGGTTTCGGTTTTCGGCCAGGTGCATCCAGAATTTTCAGGCATCCCTGTTATATTTCTCAAATCTGGAATCATCTTAAATCTGCTCAAAACAGATTCCTTAAAATACTTTATTATGTTTTATAGTCATAACAATGGTGTGTTGAAGTGGAAACTGTGGTTACCATGGTACATTTTTCTAGGAGAAACCTTTTTTTTTTTTCAAACTCCTTCTACTTCACCCAGATCTAACACAGCATGTTCTGTTACAGTCTGTCGTAAATTTTTGTTCAATTTTCCAACAGATCGTTTACGCTTATCTTGAGCCTGTTGAATTCATCCCACTTTTTACCAAATACACACTAACGTGCACACACTCACTTCTTACAGCCGTCACATCCAATCTGTATAGCGTCTGTCTTAGTCGGTGTTCTCATCAAAGCTCTTACTCAGCATGATCTTAATATTTTACTAATTAACATTGTCAAGTACAGGAGCTAGCCAATCCTATACGGTGGTCAGGCGTGAGACTAATTTTTTTCATTTTGAGTAATCCGTCGCGCTTTAAATGAGGTGCATCCCACACTGATGCTCGAGGAAAAAGAAAAATGAATACTAAATAAACAAATATTAAAAAGGCAGAGCAGGGATTCATACGTAGGCTTTAAAATGTAGCTAATATAGTGGAATATGGTGGCAGGCTGACAGGCTTTAGTCTGGTTTGGCAGTAACATGTCTACTAACAGGGTACTAATGGCAGGTCAGTGCGATTGCTGGTTGATGGAAAGGAAACAGTGAGTCTGTCCTGGCAAAAAAAAATTGTAGTTCTGTACTTCCTGTCATCTTCCACCTTGAAACTTCAAACCTTAGGGTTAGTTAAAGCTATAAGAAAACTCTCACTTTCATAATTGGTTAAACTGTTACCAGATACCAAATGTTTTCTTGAAGTTCGGTTTAATGTTTTGTGTTTGTTGTTCCATCTTCATAAATAAACCGTTATTAATTCCTCAAGTGTTTTCTGTGAATCATTAGAATCTGAGTCCTTGACTCTGCCTGTTTTTATTTTAATATAATTACACTTTTATTAGAGTCTATGATTGAGACATACCTAGATGTCGAACAGGTCTAGAGTATTATGAAACGCTCCAGATTTTTTTTTGACCGATATCATGCAGTGACAAACAATTGTGGTATTGCGTGACCTGGAGGGCGCTTAGGCCGGACAGAAAGGCCATGTGCTTGGGTTTTTTGTGGTCTGTTGTTCTTGGGACCGTCTGCACACCGCTTGGAAGTTGTATTGTTGGAAGGAGTTTGGTAGTTCCCCTTTACAATTTCCTGTTGGTGCTTTTTGTCCATTGTGAGTCAGGGATAGTTTTTTATGCACATGTCACTGTACTTCACTGTTAATCAGTGATTTCACAAAATTTCTAGACTTTCTCTGTTTATGCGATTGATGAATGGCTCATATCATCCCCGTTTGGAGTGTCGTGTGCTGTTTTTTTCAGAACATCACAACGCCTACACATGTAACAGTAGTGACTCGAGGTTTTGCTGCAATGATGATGAATATTCACTTTCCATCTTGCCCTCTGACAACAGTACTGCGTTCTGTTAAAATGTTCGTCCTCAAAGGGTGTACAGCTGACTGGTCATTACAGTCAAGATGTCATCAGTTTCTTGCTGCTGCTAAAAAGTGCAAATTTAGGTCGTAAAAATTTAGCGTAAAGCTTCTGATTCTCAACATTGTCATGTTGTTGGGCTTTTAACGGAAACTAAAAAATAAATTAAAAACCAACAACTTTTTTAGAATGTTCTGCCACTCAGAATTCTATGGAATGATTTAAACGTGGTTATAATGTGTAAAATGGAGCAGCTTGAACTATTCAGGTAGCTGAAAGCATGATCAAATTAGTTTAATAAATTAAATGATATTTAATAAACGAACATCTGCAGATAGTGCAGAACTTGTGAACGGACTGACATTCCAATTCGTTGGAATCCCTGTGGGGCTTCCTGTGAATTCCTGACGTTGCATAGATATTCCATTCGGATGTTTGAACACCGCGTTAAGTAGCTCTATGCGCAATGTTTAAAATTTTGAATGAATGCAGTTCTGTGTGGTTAGAACTGTTGATCAAACCTTGTGTAAGTGGACGACCCACAAAAAAGTGCTTTCTGTTGCTTTGTTAGGTGTTTTATGTGTAGGTGATGATATTAATAACAAACACCCTTATGTTAGGGCTCATAATGAATTTACAAAATAATCTGAAAAGGTTACTTTAGCTAGAGGTGCATACTCAGATTTGGTTATTTTGTACTGATTTTTACATAACAAAATCGTCAGATTTTAAGGATGTTTGCAACCAAAACTGAAATGTACACATTCATCAAGATATTCCTATCCAGACGTTTAAAACAACGTTAAGTAGCGGTCTGCACAAACATTTTACGATTTTGAATGAATGTGATTCTGTGTTGTTAGAATGTGCATAAAAATCGTTTGTAAACAGACAAGGCAAACAATTTTTATTTCAAAAGATTTTCTGTTGCTTTGTTTGGGTGACTTTAGTGTATAGGAGTCGAGATGAATAACAAAACCTCTTTTTATGGTAGCCCGAGGTATTATGTAAGAATGTATGTTAGTGAAACAATCTGAAAAGGTTGCGTTTAGCGAAAAGTTTGTCTACGTTAGATTCGGTTATTTTGACCCGATTTTTCACTGTAAAGTCGTCAATTTCAGAATGTTAACAGCTAAGCCATTTGTCTGGTGCTTTGTGTGTAGTCGATGAAGTGAATAACAACTGTTTTTATGCTTAACGCTCAGAATGTATGAATTAATCTGAAAAAAAGTTTAATTTGTGAAGGTGCTTTCTTTTTCAGAAAAATGGTGCTTATGTATAGATTCTTACGTGAAGGAATCAGTTATCAACATCTTTACAATTAAGCACCAAATTCAAGCATTCAACATGTAAAATATCAGAAATATCAGATTCAAATAGTGTTAAGTAGCTGTATGCGCAGTTCAATATTTTGAATGCGAATTCGCTGTTACTAGAACATTGATCAAATGTTTGTAACTGGACGGCAAAATAAAACAATGCTTTCTGTTGTTTTGTTTGTCTTTTGCTTTGGGTATGCAATGATGTTAATAACAAAGCCTTTTGTGTAATGAATGTACGAACTAACGTGAAAAGGCTGATTTAGCGATGGTTGTACTTACTCAAATTCGGTAATTTTTGTACATTTCCTATTATAAAATCATCAGTTTTTGGGATGTTTACAATCAAGTGAACACATTTCACACATTCGTTCAAGAATCTTCATCGTACTGCATGGTTCAAACAAGGTGCAACAGTAGTGCTAATCTTAATCGTTGAATCAAAATGTGTTTACTAAACGGATGACTATAAAATAGAACAAAAATGCTTGCTGTTGCTTCCCATTTGTCTGCTGTACAAATATATTTTTTTCGTTCCCCCTGCGTGGCGCAATTTATTAATAATTCGGCATTCAGCTATGCATGTTCTACCCTGTCTTCTAACCTAAGTGGCAAGATTGGTTTTCTTGCTTTTCTGCACAACGCATCTCTCACCTCTCATCTCACCCTCACTTCTACATCAGAGAGGGCCTGTTGATAGTAACTGTTCTCAGTTTGGATTTTTAGACTATTATTAACTCACCCTCTGCCATTGTAATTTTCACTGTAATTACGTTCTGCCATCGTAATCATTTCATCTTCTGTTTTTTCCCCCCTCTTTTGCAGTTCCCTTCAGTCTGAGTATTGTTCAGTACTAAAGCCGCACACCTTCCGCTAAGCCCGGTCCCGGCACTGCTGGCCTTGGTCCCGACCCGTGACACCTTCACTGTGACCACTGATTTGCTGACTTCTTGTCGTAAAAAGGGGAATGAAGGAAATGTTTTGAGACTGAAACTGTGAGCCTCATGGTCTGATCGTACTGCGTACGACATGGCTGATCTGGAATCTGCTGCATGCTGTTTAAACAACGAGCACAGAAACTTGCCTTGGTTGTCCTTTCAAAACAACTTTTGCTTTTTTTTCTTTTTCCTCTTTTTTTTAAGAGATACTGTGCATGTATGAATATACATAGTTAAATATTTTTAGATAATGAACTTGTTTACTATTTTGTCCTATTTTATCTACAGTTCTTAAGCTCGACGACAAGGTTTGTTAATACTTTGGTATGTTTGGATTAGGAAATTTGTTTTGACGTAAATATCTGACGCGTTTTTTCTCCTGAGTGTATTTACTGAGTACCATATGCAAAGGACCGCAGGGCTATTATATTGAAAGTGTTGCAAAATGGTTCGACAGCTACGTGTCATCTTCAAAGGGATTTTTGGCCCACGAAAGCCATAAAGAGTATATGTTTTCTTTATTTGGGGATCTAAGGGGGGTTTGTCTCCACACAACGGCGGACGGCTAATGAAGGACCACAACCAATTTGTAAGAAAAAGTATTTTCTCTGGAAACATGAAGGGCTTTGTTTGTTCGGTGTATGAACAGTGTGTGGACATCATCTGAGCAGTTATTATTAAACTAAGACAGATCTGAGGTTGCATGTGTTTCAAGAGCATTAAGGGCTGCTGAGAAAACACAACCATCAAACACTTCACTTTTCAGGAGTGTCCTTTTCACCAGCACATCTAAAATATAACATCTCAGAATGTCCGAATGAGAATAAATAAAAAATAGCTCACAAACTGCTTAAAATATACATTAAAACATAACGAATATAAATGTAATTACTCGCCAAAACTATAGGTGAATATTAGAAAGATGCTGCAAGTATAGAAGCTGGATATGCATAAGCAAGAACCTTTTATGTTAGTGCACATAATGGAATGTCACAAACTAATCCTGAATGGGTTGTTCCAGCGATTGTGTCCTCAACATTCAGTTATTTTGGATGTTACAATGCAAGTTGCAAATAATTATCATACAGTGTTCTACAAAGGTGACAAGCATAGGGTTTAAACTATAAAAACTTCTGATTATGTTACTTCAGTGCAAAAAAAATTACAATACATTCAGCCTCAATTCATTCCGTACTGGACCTTAATTCTTCCCTGAATTATTAAAATAAGATTTTGCGCGATTCCACAAAGCTTTTTACATGATAAAGATTGTTAAAGCTATGATGAAGAAAGCACTGTAAAAGTACCCCAATCTGTGGTAAATAAGATATCTTTGCGCAATTACTATTAGATTAGACAAAATAATAATTTGGCCACAAAATTAATTACAATTTCTCAAATTTCATTCAAAATCAAAAATTGCTTGTCAAAACGTGTTGCTCCCAGGATTGAGTGTCAGCTGTCGAGCTGTGCAAAGAAAATGTTTACGATCATGATGTCAAATATGGGCGCAAAATGTCATAAAAAAAAATAATGTATTTAAATGAAATCGTAGGGTACAAGTACAGAGGAAGCATTCTGCAAATTGGCAATTTCATTTTGTTCATCACGCAACGCAATCATACGTATTGGGTAAAACTTGGCTATCGTATTTCTCCCTGGAAAATAGACAGAAAGTACCTTATATGGCGCACGTTTGGACCTCAGCAGCCTTATTTTTATTGAATGGAAAAGAGCAGCGTGACCATACCTCCCGAATATCATATTTTGTGTTCCACAGAGAAACAGTCAGTCATACAGGTTGATATCAGTTAGTAAATGATTGAACAATTTCATTTTGGGGTTAAACTAACCTATGTGTTAAAACTAACCTAAACCGATTTCCCTTAAAACAAATACCCAGTTGCAGTTTATGCAACTTATATCTCGATTGATTGACTTTTCGGCAATCTGCTGTATTAGTCCTGTAGCACTCTGGACACTCCGGATGGTGTTGTGCAATATGGGTATAAATATATATTTTGGTGAGAAATCTTATTTGAAGTATTCTACCCTCTTTGACATATACATGATGTAAATCTAATCTATTGCTTAAAAAAAAATATTAAATATTCTATTTTTTGGAGCAGTCCTCTTCTCCCTCCCCGTGTCAAAGGAGAAATATAACAATGTGAGAGTGGGGTTTGCTTTCACCGAAATACTGACTGGACATTTAAATTCAAAAGAGTGGGTTGTAAATATTCTGTTACAATGTTAAACCGGATTTCAAAGACCAAGAAACAAATAATAAAGACAAATTTTGCGTTTAGTTTTGTTCATTTTTATATCATAATTTCGCTCAAAGTGCAGAGGTGCCAATTAGTCTACAATAGGCCAAGTAAATGCTGGGCATGTTGTTTTTAAAAAGAACCTTTTTCTTAACGGTCTCCACAAAAGTCAAAGTAAGTGCCAACTTCTACTATCTCCCTGACAAACCAAAAAAGTGTGGAACTGCGAAAATGGGCCACAACTTTGTGAACTGAAGGTCTTCCTTTGAGTCTATCTGCAGAAGGCGTCTGGACGTGGGCCGTTTGGGAAGACAGCTGTGGAAATGGCTGCTAGTAGAGTGACTGTTCACACGCCACGAATTCGGAAAGTATTTCAAAATGTCACTTTAACTATCTATCACACATAGATGCTTGTATTTGTGTCGTGACTTTTCGCTTCTACCCGCATTTTTTATGAAAAACGGTTTTGTAAGGCCAAGAATGTTCTCCTAGAGAAGTCACTCACTCTTTTAAGGCGTGATTGGCATTTAGTGCAGTTTCGGTACTTGAACATTATAGAGGTCGTTAGGTGTAATATATTTAATTTGGAAAACCGTGTCCTAGTGTTTCCGATGCCTGTTTCATTCATGCTTTTGATATGGGTCTATAATATGCGGTTTTGGGAGATGCAAATTAACACTTGATCATCAATCCTCAAAGCAAAATAGCCAAGTTTCAATGGCTGCTGCACTTGCCGTATAATCCATGGTGGCTAAAAGTTATCTTGAAATGGTTCCGGAAAGGCAGTATTGGACAAAAATGGGATGGTTGTTCTTTATATACTAATCTATACTGGATTGGGGCACTTGCGAAACGGATTTAGAAAAATACAAGCGCTGCATCTTTTCAAGAACGAAAAAGCCTTGGAAGTGCTCTCTTCTGCGTAATGCAAACAATGGGCATTATTATTATGATTATTTATTATTAGTATGCCAGAATTACTCCTAATTTTCACGAAAAATAACCTTTTTAAGATGTTTTCGTGTCTCAAAACACAAACACGGCGATCAGTGTCGTTTGATATCTGAAGGCATGAATGCCAGTGAGTCGGTTCAATCAATGGAAAAAAATTCAATGTAGTCCGATTCACGAAGGACACGGATGACTCGTGGGAGTCTGACTCTTTGAGTCAATTACAAACTTCCAGTGTACCAGTGTTGGTCTCCATTGTCAATAAGGATGAATGACATGTTTGAGCCGGAGTATATTTAGTCAACTAAAAGCATCCTGACTTGTGTTGTTCAATATTCTTGTTGTCAGACCGAACCCGAATAGCATTACTCTTATGAAGCAGAGGGGTCGTATGTGAATTAGCACTGAACCATGCAGTTGTGAATTAGGTTGCAGTGCCGATTCCCGGATTGACGGAGTGATACCTTATGACTGGATTTATGGTTACAAAAAATATTTCTGAAACAACCATTGACTCTGTATGAACCAATTTCGCCTTGTCGTGAATCAGGCAAACATGCAACTAGTCTCAGTGTCATACTGTTCTCGAAGGATCAATCCAACTTGTATGAGCCTTTTTTTTTTAATCATCAACATCATACAACGTGATCAGTGTCCGTGCTGGATTCTCGATATGCACAAAATGATTTCTACTGAATCAGTGAGGAATTGCCTCCAGCTTGGTTGTGTGTTTTTCTAGTAATCAAAAACACGACTTTGGCTATGGACCAGTGGTAGTCCGATTCTTGAACAGATACGTTAATCTATGAGCTAGTTATTTTTAGTTGACATTCAGAAATCACAGCACGGAGCAGTGTAGTCGCAATCTCACATATCTATTATGATTGTCACATACTAGGCTTATTTTACTGTGAATCAAAAAACACAAGCGTGGTGGGTAAGTCGGAGTCCTGTTCTTTTTATGAATCAGAAAAACGAGTCGTGGTAGTCCAGCCCCAGTGACGACGCAGTTTATTTTAGGGAGAATTGAAATAATACAGCGTCTTTGTGGTATAGTTACAGGTTAATAGTTTTGTCATATGCGACTTGACTATTTCTTCTCACCTCGGCTGTCCAGCCCCAGTCCCTTCACTTCACTGTATGTTTTTCACTTTATGAAACAGAGCAGCGTGAAAATTCTGCAAAACATCTTCCTTGAATTCCACACAAGCAAGAAAGTCCTACAGGTTTAAAATCACAGGAGTTCATTAGGCAAATTAGTATGAGTTATAAGCTCAAAATCAGTAGATCCACCTTGATACGATTCAGAATCCGACATCCCTTCCCATTGTTCCTAAAGGGTTCTCAAGGGGAGAGATTAATATGATGCCCTCATTGATTATCACAGGCTCAATCCAGTATGAATATATCACTTGCCGTCATGGTTGTGGTTTGCTCCCTGAGAATATCAGGCACAACACGTGTGATGCAGCCGGTTGGGCTCCTGTTTTTGATCTCATAAGACCGTCTCGTATTCACACACAACACACACACACACCACACGTGCACAGCACACAACACATATCAACCGCGGTTCTCCACCGCAGTCATCGACAAAGGGAAGCTGACGCTTTACATTAGTCCACACGTTCCTTCACAAAGTGGGAGATGGGATAAGCTGTAAGATGACATTTATCCGCACCATCTCCATTCATGCAGAACACAAGGCAATGTCGTCACCGCTGTCTGGACGGGCGACTATGGGGACGCGGCTCGAGCATCTCCAACTTCGCCGACGTCTACTCACTTCATGTGCGCTTGTGGGGAATGGCCGTTCAAGACGCAAAAATCACTGGTGTATCTAAATTTGGTGGTGACGTTCAAGAAGCTCCGGCACAGCGCAAGTTAAGCGTTTATTGTGAACGGCTTGCGTGGCGGTATCTGAGGCTGGTGCTTTGGATGCCCCACGAAGACGTGGTCACCTCAATGGGGACTTTTTTGCATGGATGATTGGCTACAAGGCGTTCAACGGAAGCGCTGCTGTTCTGGGAATCACCGTTGTCGATGCTGCTCCCACTCGCTTATTGATGGTCAACAGGTTGTTTTGATCAACAAAAACCATCTGCTGTGTATACAAAGACTTTATCAGAGAGACGACACCGAGATGGATGATCGCTAGGTATCGTGGCTGATCTCCATGGTGCTCATTGCTCACGTGGATCACGTCATTTCGGCGTACACGACGAGAGAGGTGCCGGGACACCGAAGATCGTCGTGCCCCAAGGGGGGGGAACACGGTATTGTCGTTTTGTCCAGTCGGTTGGTGCTGCTGGTACACTAGCGTTTACATATATCGGACAGACTTGTTGTTCTTTGTGGTGTACTGCTACTTTGAAACTCTTCCCGTGAGTGCCAAACAATGTGTGAAAAGAGTACAGTATTTTGGAATTTCCAAAATCGTGAACAAACCTGTCCTTATTCGTTCCCCAGAAAGGACAAGCGACTTGGTTTTGTACGTTCTCGCCGTCTGCTTATTTGTTAGTCTTACAACACAAAGGAGCCGAATTTTATTGGGGTTCTCGTCCAGGGGACTCTTTGCCCGTGTCCGTGTGGGTGCTTGGGACGTCAACGTGGATTGTTGTTCTGCACTATATTCGTGTCCAATCCCTTTCGGTACACTTGGAGACGAACGTAGGAGTTCGGAAGTTCCTTCAGGTCTGTGATGAGAGGCAGACTTCTTGCGGGGATCCACGCGTTGGAGTCGAGGTGCCATACCATTCAACACTCATTTCTCACAGACTTCCCGAGACCCAAAAACAGCCACAGGGGCATTTCTGGGTGAGTTGTACGAAACCTGATATGAATTACTCTTATGAAGAGATGTGTCTTAGTGAAGTTATCACTGAAAACATGCAGTGTGATTAGTGTGCAGTCGATTCAAGGATTGACGAGTGATACTTATGACTGTACTTTTAATGGATACAAAAACATATTCTGAACAACCATTGACTCTTATGAACCAATCATTTTAGTGAATCAGAAACATGCAACTGTATCAGTGTGTCATCTGATTCTCGAAGGAAATTCCAACTTTTATGAGCCTTTTTTTTATTAAATCAACATCATACAACGTGATCAGTGTCATCTGGTTCTCGAATGCACAAATGATTCCTATGAATCAGTACTATTGCCTACAGCTTGGTGTTTTAGTTAATCAAAAAAACACGCTGCATGACCAGTGGTAGTCCGATTCTTGAACAAACTTTACTCTATGAGCTAGTTATTTTTAGTGAAATCAGAAACACAGCACGATCAGTGTAGTCCAATTCTCAAAAAATGAGTCACATAATAGGCTATTTTTAGTGAATCAAAAACACAGCTTGGTGGTAATCTGAGCCTGTTCTTTTTACTGAATCAGAAACCGAGTCAGTGGTAGTCCAATTCCCCAGTGAACGAGCCAGTTATTTTTAGAGAATTGAAATAATACAGCGTCTTTTTGGTAGTACAGGTTATTAGTTTTGTCATCTCCGACTTGATATTTTTTCTCACTCGGCTGTACAGCCCCAGTCCCCATTCACTTTCACTGTATGAACCAGAGCAGCGTGAACATTCTGCAAAACATCTCCTTTGAATTCCACACAAGAAAGAAAGTCCTACAGGTTTAAAATCACATTCAGTTCCTTTAGGCAAACTAGTATTATTAAAGCTTCAAATCAGTAGATCCACATTGACTCGATTCAGAATCCGACTCCCTTCCCCTGTGTTCCTAAGGTTCTCAATGGGGAGCCCATTATATGGTGCCCTATTGATTATCACAGGCTCAATCCATTATGAATAATTATTGCCTTCATGGTGATGGCGCTCCTGAGAATAATGAACAACACGTGTGAATGCAGCGTGGGCTCCTGTTGATCTCAAGCCTCTCGTATTCACACACACACACACACACACACACGTGCAAGCACACACACATATAAACCTCGGTTCCCACCGCAGCATCGCCAAAGGGAGCTGCGCTCTCTCATGCACACGTTCCTCACACAATGTGAGATGGGATAAGATGAGATGACATTATCCGCACATCTCCCATCATGCCAAAACGACACGGATGTGCCGCTGTCTGCGTGCGCTCTGGGACGCGGCTCGCGCATCTCCCTCGCCACCGTCTACTCCTTCATGTGCTTTGTGGGAAGCGTCCTCAACCTCCTGGTTATCTATTTGGTGGTGACGTTCAAGAAGCTCCGCACAGCCAGTAATGCGTTTATTGTGAACGGCTGCGTGGCGGATCTGCTGGTTTGTGCTTTCTGGATGCCCCACGAAGCAGTGGTCACCTCCACTGGGACTTTTTGGTGATTGGCTACCAGGCGTTCAAAAGAAGCGCTGCTGTTTCTGGGAATCACCGTGTCGCTGCTCTCCCACTCGCTATTGCTGTCAACAGGTATGTTTTTGATCACCAAAACCCCTGCTGTGTATCAAAGCCTTTATCAGAAGAGAACACCGAATGGATGATCGCAGGATCGTGGCTGATCTCCTTGGGTTCCTTGCTACCGTGGATCAACGTCCTGTTCGGTACCGCCCGAGAGGTGCCGGGACACCGAAGATGCGTCGTTCCCCAAGGGAACATCGGTGTCTGTTTTGTCCAGTCGGTTTGCTGCTGGTACACTAGCGTTTACTATCATCGGACAGACTTGGGTTGTGGTGTACTGCTACTTGTTAAAATCTTCCGCCGAGTGCAAACAAGTGTGAAAAGAGTCAGTATTTTGAATTTCCAAATCGTGAACAAACTTCCTTATTCGTTCCCAGAAAGGACAAGCGACTCGGTTTTACGTTCTCGCAGTCTGCTTTATTTTTATTCTTACAACCGAGCGATTTTTTGGGGTTCTCGTCGCGGGACTCTTTGCCCCGGTGTCCGTGGTGCTTTGGACGTCAACGTGGATGTGTTCTGCACTTTATTCGTGTCCAATCCCTTTCTGTACACTTGGAAGAATGAGGAGTTTCGGAAGTCCTTCAGGTCTGTGATGAGAGGAGACTTCTTGCGGGGATCCACGGTTGGAGTCGAGCACCATCACCATCAATACCCATTTCTCACATCTTCCGAGACCAAAACAGCCGCAGGGCATTTCTGGGTGAGATGAACTGAGCTAGACCTACGAAACCTTACGACTAGTAAGACCGTGGCCAAATTTTTCGCTCGCTCATGATGCCTCTACTATCTGCTGGTGATTTTTCAACCACAATGAGCTGCATGTGTTTTTACAGTGTTTTGTTAAAGTTTTTGAAATCTTTTTTTGTGAAAGTTGAAGTGTGAAGTGTTTTTTTGCACAACTGTGAAGGCTACACTGCCACTTTTTAAATGAGAAATGTTTATGAATGTTCAAATAAATCAGAAAAATCTCAACTTGTGTTGTTTCTCATCTTTGTTTTTTTATATAGGTTTTATATCAAATTAATTTAAGTGTTCTTTTAAAGTGTTTCAAATGTTATATTAATAATCAATTAATTATATTTGAATTAATATTCATAGTGTTATTAATATTATTATAAAATGCTTATTTTTTTTGTTTAGCAGCGTGTTTTAAACTTGTCTAAAAAGTCATTATATATATATATATATATTATTTTGAAACAGCATTCATAAAGTGTATTCTTAAAAATTATATAAAATGCTTATTTAATAGTGCATTTTAATTTAAGAGCATGTTTACTGTCAATAATATTCTTATTTTATTTTTGAATTAATATGCATAAAGTATATAAATATTGTTATTATATAAAATGCTTAATATTTTATTTAATAGTGCATTTGTTAACAGCTTGTTTGAAAAGTCAACTTATATTAATGTTTAATTTTGTATACACAGTGTATTAATAATATTATATAAAAGGTTTATTTTAAGTATTTTATTTAACATGTTTAAAATGTCAATTACTATCATATTTCGATTATGTAAAATGCTTAATATTTAATGGTGCGTTTTATTTTAAGAGCCTGTTTAAAATGTAAATTAATCAATATTGAGGACCTTAATATTAACATTATACAAAATGCTTAATATGTTATTAAATATTGCTTTTTATTTAACAGCAAGCTAAAAATGTAGTTAATAGATTTTATTTGGAATTAATGTTTATAGTGTATTAGTAATTTGTATCAAATACCAACTATTTAATAGTACTTTTAATGTTTAAATGTCAATTAATACATTTCATATATTTATACACCATTAAGATAATATATAATTTAATACATTTGTTTATTTAGTAAAAGTATTAATAATATTAATGACATTTTAAAATGTCTATTGTGTAGAAGTTTTTTTATTTTATAAACAGCAGATTTTCAGCACCATGTAATATGTTTTGTTGTCTTCTTTTCATCAAGCAATCACAATATTATACTGTACATTTTAATCAGTGTAAGAACATCTGTGATGCAGTGAAATTCAGTGAAGAGAACAGGATTTTTAAACCCTGTTGGAAACACTGAAAGTGATAAAAAAAAAAAAGTGATATCCGGTCATATCCACTTTTAAACTCTCGCTTACATAATGCTTAGGTTCAAATGTTAAAAACATGAGGTAGCATCTGTGCAAGCAATATGAAAGATTAAACTGATTTCTTTAAAAATGCAAAAAGTGATAATAAAACTTAATTTGGTATAAAAAAAATAATTCTATCATTTTAATTACATTTGCAAATCTTTTAATTGTCCATTTTAACTGGATAAATCTTTAAATATAAATTATAAGAAGTAATTAAAATAAATCAAATAAATTCCCACAGTCTCTACCTTCATGATTTGAGCTGCTTCTTTTAGATGAAGCATTTCTGAGAAATAAAATGATCTAATAAAATGATCTGCCAAAATTTGTTTCATGAAGTCAATCACTGGCAGTTCACAATGGAAATATTATCTTTAAAAAGTACACAAAGCAGTTTCCTGTAATTGAGAAGAACTCCTTTGGGACAGCAGAGGGAGCCTTTGGAGGGAAGGAGAACACAAAACATTTAATGGGGAATTCTTCTTTGGGTTATCTGGAGTGCTGAGGAGGTGGGTTGTGATCCCTCCCCCTTCTACTATAAATCAGGCCCAGGGCTGAATGAAAGAAAGCACATTAACTTTTTTTACTCTCTTGGAGCTCTTTGAAAGTTCTTCATAAGTGGACAGCATGAATTCAGCTTTACTGTTGACTTTGCTTCTACCAGTTGCAGGCAAGTTTATAAATTTATTTTAGGTTCTCTTGTAAATGTCAGGATTTAAACTATGCATGCTAAGTAACCTGAATATTTTAACATATTTTAGAGTCTTACCATCTGCTCTGCTTTCAGGCACTGCAGCTTTAATCAGCATGCTAAGTACATTAAATAAAAAAAAAAAAAATGTTTTTTTCTTACTTGAAATCATTGTTAACTGAAATAAAATGTATTAAAAAAAATATTTTAGCTAGTTACCAAAGCAACATTTTTAATTTAGTTTAATTGAACTTAAATAACTAAAAACAAAAATAAAAACTAAATAGACATTTAAATTAAAAACTACTACAAAATGACAAAAACACACAACAAAATTACTAAAACTTTAAATAGAACAGATGAAAACAGAAAATATTAATAAAAGCTACAGTATCTCGATGCTAAAATAGCACAGACTTTAATATAATATTCTTATGATTTTTTTTTATTTAATTGTTATTTTGTTTTGTATACTTATGTAATTTTTTAATCATAAAATAGTATTAGCATTTTTATTCATCTCCCTCCTTCTTCTGAAAATTGATTTGACAATACAAGACTCCCATAACCGCACTTATTTGATATATTTGTATTTACATAATTGTGCATTTTGATTTTTCCTCTTTAGTAAGTTGCTTCATGAATGTGCATTTTTTGTAAATGATGCACAGAAATTATAATAATGTAATTTTTGTGAGCATTAGAAACTAAATTCTCTATAAAAATAATATAACACTTTTATGATTTAATTACGTTAACTGCATAATTTGCAAAATCATTTTAAACAATCATTTTAAAAATGAGATTTACAGATGAGTTAATGTTGAACTAATGTGCAATGTTCTCTTGAATAGTTGTTTCCCATGTACTGGACCTGCCATCCAATGTTCTGTTCAAAGTGGGCGACAGAAGAAATTTGACTTGCAGCATGTCATCTTGCCCAGAGAAGGTGAAGTTTGTTTGGCGCTCATTGGAAGACAAACCGTTATTCGCTGCTATTAAATCACAAGACAAAGAATCTGTGCTGATCTTTGACAATGTGATGAAAGATCTCGAAAACAGCATAGTGTGCAAAGCAACCTGTCAAAAGGAGACAAAACAGGCGACAACAAAGATTAAAGTTTATTGTGAGTTCCTTTTTCAATTTTATTTAAACTTCAGCAGGCTTCATAATGCATTGTTGGTGAAGACCGGGGTAAGTTGTCACAATTTTTACTTCAGTAAATATTTCTCAAGGTATGTTTAACACTGGTTTACTTATGGGTTTAAAGCAATTATGACTCAAATTAATTCACGTGAAAGCAAAAATTTAAAAGGTAACCATTGTTTTTGGCCAATTTCTGTAATTAAACTTTATGTCCAAAACCTTATATCTATTGAAATATGTGACATCTGACCCCGGTCTCTCTTATTTATTTATTTTTTAATGCTACATATGAATCACATAAAAAAAAAAAGGAAATATCTCAACTTAATTTATAGGTTGTAAGGTTGTTGTCGACTCATATTTAAATCTTGGAATCCGTTTCAGCTTTTCCAAGTAACCCAGTTATATCCGGATATGATCGCTTGAAACTGGGCGAGGAAAATATCTTGGGCTGTGAAGTGTCTTCTGTATACCCTTCGGAGTTCCTTAAAGTGCAGTGGCTCTATGAAGACAAAGTTCTTCAGACTCATGAGGAAGAACCTGAGAGAGGAGTTCATTACAAATTCACACCTTCAAGTGAGGATGATGGGAAGGCAATAACATGCAGAGCATCACTCAATGTTAATGGTATACCACCTGATGAGAAGATCAAGGAGACGTCTGTAAACATGACAGTTCTCTGTAAGCTACACTTACATATATTCACATAAACTATGTTTAAATTAAACCCAAAATGGATGTGGGAATCATACTTCCCCTCTGAAGAAGATGACCCCCAATGATCATTCACTTTCCCATTGCTTTCACAGCTGCACCGCATAATGTTAAAGTATCTGGAGCGACCGCCGTCCCGCTGGGATCCAGTTTAAATTTGACCTGTGAGGCCGAGGGCAAGCCAAAGCCTGCGTTTACATGGACTGCTCTTAAACCAGATGGCCAGTCTGTGGAAATGGGAAAACATCAAGATCTCTTTGTACATAATGTGTCCTTATCAGATGCTGGTACTTACCAGTGTGACATTAGAAATGAATTTGGAAACCAAAGGGCCAGCGTTTCAGTAGTTGTTGAAGGTTAGTGGTTCATTTAATTCTTTAAATATCTAATTTCTGTCAGAGCTAACAGCCTAGTTAGTAGCACTGCGATCCGAGTCTGATTCCCCCTCTCTCCTACTTTCTGAGAGAATAAAAAAAAATGCAAAACCCTAAGAAAACTTAAAAATGTCTAATTTCGAAACATTGCTTTGTTCCCAAGTAATTCGGGTTTTTGAATTTTTTTTTGGCAGCACCTCCTATGGATACCCTCATTGAAGCGAGTCCACAATCCATTCTGAAGGAAGGAGACTCTGTGAGCATTTTCTGCAAGTCCAGCGGAGTTCCAGTGACACGTGTGGTGCTCAGCAGGAGGGTGGATGGTGAAAAAAAAGAGCTAATGTCTAGTGAAGGTGCTGAAACATCAGTTCCCCTCTTCTCTGTCAAGCTGGCCGACTCTGGCGTGTTTGTGTGTGAGGCTATCAATGAGTATGGCAGGCAGGAGACCACTCTCAATCTAACTGTCGAAGGTAAGACCTTGAACGTCTGGTAATAGTGGATACTGTTGGTACAAAGATTGGTCAGTTGAGCGCAGTTACAGTGTGGGTTGTGTGTGGTAGTAGTGGGTAATTTTGTGTAAGTCTGTTATTTATTTAATATAGTCTTGGTGTTAATTTTTTTATATATTATATTTGTGGAGTTAAGTCAAATTTTCTCAAATTTTTTTTTTCACACAGCTCATTTGCTAGAAGTGGTGCTAACACCAAAGATACTGGTGTTGGAGAGAGGCTCCAGCCTGGTCCTCTCCTGTCAGGCTTCAGGTTGCCCTCAACCCAAGTTCTCCTGGAAGAATCTTTCAAATACACCGAAACTCAGGCTTATTGAGACAGATGGCTTCCAGTCCCAGCTGTCTGTCAATCTAGTAGAGTTGGAAGACGAGGGAACTTACCTTTGTGAGGTCACATGTGGCTCAATCAAGAAGTCCAAACAGACAGAAGTGAAGGTGTTTTGTAAGTATCTCGAAAGATTTACTATCCAGTCTCGTGTTGTTTGTAAAAATTGTTTGTATGGGAAAAAGGTCCTCTAGCATTATATTAGTAGTTACTTAGTTGATGAATGGAGAATGTATAATTAAGTTTTCAACATCTCAAGGTGAAATGTGTAATTTCTACATCACTAGCATCACCAGATGGAATTGCAAGACTGATTCGCAAAAATCATTGGTTAATATTGCCGTGTTTGGCCAGTTGGGATGCTCAAACAGAAAAATTTAATAAGAGACTCTTAATGTCAAGGAAAAATTTCCTTTCCCTTTAACTTCTCAGAATCTGAGTTGCAATTAACCAACTGTTTAAACATGAGTCATCTGTGAACAGTAATTAAGTCTCTTGAAATCTCTATGTGGAAAGCTTTAAAAATAGCTCTCTTTGACATTGATTTGATGGAGGAATTAAGTCTCTCAGCGGACATCAACTCTTAGAATATGCGAGGGAGTACTGGTTTGTTTACATTACGTGTTGTGCTTCATATTGACACTGTCAGAATGATGACCAGCTGTCCTCATTCAAGGTTCTCTTTAACCTCGTTGTATTTATTAGTTGGTGTGTATTTATCCTTGAAAATACTTAGAAATACCATTTTCTACTCTTTTCAGCATTTCCAAGTCCTGTCGTAACAAACTCTGGACCTTCTCTAGTGGGAGAGATAATGAAATTGACCTGCACTGTTCAGGAAGTTTTCCCGGCCAACCTTTTCCAAATCCTGTGGATGGATGGAGAGAGAGAAATGCTTTCGGGAACTGGGTCATTTTCAAGTGGTACTACAAATCTGACTTCAGTGTATTCTTACCACGTAGACACTGGAGACCAAGACAAACGCATCACCTGCAAAGTTTTGCTGGAAATGCATGGTGTGCCAGCTGCTCAAGCAGTAAAGACAGCATCTACTACATTGTCCATTCACTGTAAGTCAGGGTTGGTTGTTTATTTGTTCTTTTCAAATATGATTTTGTCTTGGTTATTGTTAACATTGTGCTCCTTTTACAGATCCCCCGAGAGTGACCAGGATCACTGTGAGCCCACTGACGGAGTTGAAGGAAGGAGAATCCATGAAAATTTCTTGCCTATCTGACGGCTTTCCAAAGGGGCGTACAGTGCTGAAGAGGGTGGTGGATGGCATACAAACAGAGTTAACAGCCAGTGATGGGCTTGAAACATCGTTTGCCATTCCTTCGGTCGAGCTGGATGACTCTGGCATCTATATTTGTGAAACTTCTAACAAGTATGGAAGCCACAATGATAGTGTGGAGATTACCGTGAAAGGTAAGTTACTAAATACATCCAGTCAAAATCAATCAGTGGCCACAGTATCAACATGTTGTAGTGTTTGAAATATCAACAGTTATTTGAAAAATTTGAAAAAATTAAAATTGGAGTGCCTTGCTCTCCATTTTGCCTTGCTCTCCTTTTCATCGGATAAATTTTGGTTCTACTGTACAGTGTTTTTGCTCTTATTAAGTGGATCCTGTCTAAGCAACTGACAATTATTATGCCTCTCTTATCCCAGCACCACCCAGGAATATGACAGTGGAGATCTTTCCATCCACGGATGTTCAGGAGGGGCAGAATATCACCATCTGTTGTCGCTCTGTGAGCTTCCCTCCTCCTGCGGTGGTCCTCAGTAAGCTGGATAGTGAGAAAAATGTCTACTCTCTTGATGGTGTATTCCTACTGATCAACCTCACGCCCAACGACACAGGCTTATATCAGATCAATGTCACCAACTATCTGGGCTACGAGACAGAGATTTTTAATATCAATGTGATGGGTGAGTAAAAACTAGTCATACACCAAATCAAGCTATTGTATTTCTGAATACACTGACTACATAAAACATTCAGTTTGTGAATTAACACCATGTCCAAAACAGACATGACACGACCGGTTAAATTTTGCACAATTTACTTGTTCAAATTGACTAAATCCCAACCGATTAGGGCATATTTGACACTTAATGTACATTTATGTGAAGTCTGATTTTGGACCAGTGAAATTTCAAAATGGCTAGTGGTACCCAGGTGCGACCAAAATTGCATACTGTGACATTTAACAAAGAACATACCTGTCCTTGATATATGATATGCAGCATCAGTTGGGTAGCTTTACAGCCATGGCCTGATGGGATAGTAAAATGTCCATCAGATGCACACTTCGCAATCTCAGTGGAAATAGTAGGTCATCCTGGTACTTTTCGCCTACTGTTTTATAAATACTTTGGGAATTTCAGATATATTACTCTTTTCACATTCTGTTTTTCATTCACGCTAGACGCCTCTAACCCTCACAGTCTTATTTTCATTCCTGTCGAAAATTTAATATGGTGCTACCCTGACTAAGGTCTATAATAGGGAAGTAGGCATATTCACACGCAAGTGTAGAATGAAAAAATGTGTCATTGTTTTTTTCAATTGCGACTGGTTCGGACTAGGACATCATTTTTTATTTACAAAAATTGTACAACATATTTTAAATTTGCCTTTCACGTTTCGTTACAGAGAAAAGAGTCAACCCTCCGTTAGACTGGAATGATTTTTTAATGCCTGCGACTTACCTGGGAGTTGCTACTGCGATGCTCGGTGTTGTGGTGTTACGTGTTGAGCGCTAGAAAGAAGGGATCATATGACCTTACCAAATCCAACCCAAGTACCGTGTAGGCTGTGTTTACATTCCATGGACTGTTATGGAAGCAGCTACGCTCGGGGTGAACTGTCTTGTCGGGGCCAAGGGCCTCCCTAAAGCAAGAACTGCAGGTGACTGGATTCATCACCTTGAACATCAGGTGACAATAACCCAGCTGGATGGGAACCTGCATTCCCCACAGCAAGAGACAATCAATGTGACCGTGATTTCCCGTGCATCCCCAGAGAAAGGAAATCGAACCAGTGCGGTTCCTTTGTGGTCTTTGTGTTGGGAAGTGTAAGCTGTTTTTGAGACCACCTGGTCTGCACTTAAAGAAGTTTTAAGGTGTGAAATTCTAAATTGAAATGCAAACTTTGAAACATATGTTTAAACATATTAGCATTAAGAGAAAATAGAGCATTTTTTTTAGCATTAAGAGAAAAAAACCTAGCCAACATTTTTTAATTGAACTGTTTGGTACATTTTCATGTCTGTAACAGTCTCATGGAGCCTATTGTGTCCTAAAAAGTCTATATGTAATTGTGGGAAATCTTGTCAAATGCTTTCATTTTTAATATTTATTAAACTAGCAGCTTTCTGTCATTTGATCTGGGAAAGTGTTTTTATCGGAAAATCCGTGGAATCCACAGCATCTGTTATAGCTTCACTTCCACTTTAACATTTCACTTTTGCTTTTCGTTTTATTTATTTTTTTTGGAATGTTATCCTATCTGTTCAGCACAATAAAGGTGGGATGATTTGGAGAGCTTATTGTTCACTGCATGTGTAAAAGCCATTTCTGAATTTCCAACAAGACAAGAACAAGCACACCTTCCAAAAATAAACCACTCCACATATATGCCTCCATCAAGACCAATCAGACGCTCTGAAAAACATCTGTTTCTGGTTACCATTTACTTTGACCTGCAAATAAAGACCAAACCATTAAAAATCGAGTTCCTCACTCCTTTTTTAGTGTCTTATATTGATTTTTTTTGTCAGTGATGCTATAAAAGGCTGTTGCCATGGTGACCATCCAGATGCAATGGGAAAGAAGGGTGGGTTTTGTTTTCATGTTCCACGGGGAAAAGGAGGAGAAGCAAAGGTGCAAATGGAACTGTGTTCTCTTTGAAAGACTGAGGGCCACTCACCCATTTCTTTTTTTGACCTCTTCATATTAAATTTAGTACAATCTTTTTTAAAGAACCAGCAGCAAGTAATGTCCTTGCTTAAGAAAATGGCAGTATTTTATCATTATTGTGCTAATATTCGTCTCTATTTTGACATTATACCTCACAAATGTTTCCAAAGAGGCTGGTGTTTGACTAAATATGAGTAATAATAGTGATGAACGACAAACTGAAATCCTGATTTATAAGTGTGTTTTCCAGTCAAACACTTACCATGTCCTTATGTGTATTGTACTTGAAGTGTTTTTTGAACATGGTGATTATGTGAAAATTGTGTGTTATTGTTAGGCCTATAAGTGCTGTCCTTGTAAATCTACTATCAGAATAATTGGATGACGGTCAAGAAAATCTCATTCTTGTTCTCGGAGTCTGTTTGCTGACATCTGATTCTTTGAAGTGACTCAAGTTTGAAGGAACCCTTCAACAGCGATTCATCTTAGTTTAGTTTTTATCAGGGCTCCAGACAAAATGAATGCCATTGACTACAAGAATAAAACATTTAGGAGCCATATGACTTTTTTTAGTTGATAAATTACAGAATTGCGTTGCGTTACAATTGATGGTTTAGACCAATCCGTAAATACATTGATGTCCTTTTAGAAACAATTCCTGGTTCTCCTGGAATTCATCAACGGCTCTAAATGATTCACTGACTACTTGAATATGACTCAAACAGATAAGAGTTCAACATTTTTGTCTCAGTGATTAAAAAGAACCTCTTCATAAGAGTTGCTTGTTCATGAATCATTGCATGAAGAAAACACTGGCAAACACTCATGAGATGATATCTAAAGATATATTATATAATGATATTATATGACTAGACTAGATTTAAAAAAAAAATAATTTCATATGAAAATGAACCATATTTATTGTAGTAAAAATGTTTTTGTTTTTTTTTTTTTTTGGTTGATTGATTACCATTTGTATTTGTTTTTTTTTTTTGGTTGATTGATTACCATTTGTATTCCAAAGTTTTGCTACAAATGCCATGGTTAATTTTTTTTTTTTTTTTCCAGGAAAGACATTTCCTAGTATATTGTTAAAGTACAATTTATTGATTGCACTGTACTTCCTCGCAGTTTTTCAGTTCAGGTCAAAAATTAAGTATGGCGCAACCTGACTAAGCTCTATTATAATAGAAAGTGGGAACTTTTGTTTTTTAAACCAGAAATCAACCACCTTATCAACCACTTAAAAACACCTTAGCAACCGCCTAGCAAACACATGCAGATTTCTTCAAGTTAGTTTTCCTCTAAAGCCCCATTAAAGTGAATCACAATATCATTACTTGCTTGTTTTTGCTGGCCATTGTGGTGGTCCCTATCAGTTACAGAATGTTTTTTTGTACTCTGTTTGCTTAGACAAGGGGAATGAACCACTGTGGTGACATTTAGCACAAAACCCCTTTCAAGGTCGAGAAAGATCGATAGTTTATACAGCTTGTGAAACCACCATTATTTTAAAAGCCTTCTTATATATTTTGTGCAAGACTGACACATTCTAACCCGAGGGCCCCAAGAAGCCCTTGCTTATGCAACTGTCCTGTGAAAAAAAAAAACAGCAACAAAGATTTGTGCAGAGTCCTGTCTTTTTTAATCGCTTAAAGACATTGGTATTTCCTGGTTCTGTGTGGACACAGAACATCTCTAGAGCATAGCGGCTTTAAACGCCTCCACTCCAGCTTGTTTGTTTGATTGCCGTTTAAAGAAAAACAGAATATTTATGGAGATGAACCCCCTGGTTCAGCAGATGGCGTTTGACCCAGGGTCTCTGTGTTCTTGCCACGCATCCTTTGCCGATATAGCAGATCAGCAGCTTTTTTTTACAACATCCCCAATGCTTTGTCTTTTCTTAGAGATCTGTTTTTGTTGTTTCTCTTATATGTATTTGCATTTCTTTCGATGCTGGTACATTAAAAAAAAATTCAGTAGCACTAAAACTGCACGTAGCTGCCTCACAGATTCCGTCTGTGTATTGAATGGAAAATGATCTCTTCCAAGAAAAGCAGTCAATAACAAGGAATGTTTCATTTGGCTGGCAAGTTTATCAGTGCAGGCCAGAAGAGTATTCTTTTCATCACTAACAGACTGGTTTATGCTGACTCCCCAAATGTTGCTTTTAAACTTCAGAAGTGCTATGCAATAAAATAAATACCATGTACTGTTTTGTAATACGGCATCCGCTTTTGATGCAGAAAAATTAGTTTTGTTGATCAAAGCATGGACTATGTGATGTAAGTATGGCAACACAAAGATGCTGCTGACTGTCATCCTGCATACAACATATAATACTTTTAAAAATGCTCTTGTTACAGTGGGCAACACTCATATATGCAGATGCTTTAAATAGAAAAATAGTAAATTAATGGAATAAAATAATTTTAAGAACAAAAAAGGAATTAAAATATTTCCAATTATAAATAAAATTAAATATAAAATATCTGCTAAACCATGGTGTGTTTTCATGACTTCTTTCCGCGGTTGAAACAAAATATCTTCTGATGTTCATTCATGTTTGTTTAGTGCTAGCCCTATATCTTGTAAAGATGAAGAGATGATCGGTTCACGTGCTGAGGCACTACAGCGATCTGTCACAACACTTAGAGAGCCACAAAATGCTATCTCGCCTTGCTTCAATAATACAAACCCCTCCACAGATAATTTAATGTAATAGGCCTACTCATGCACACATCAGTCTAGCCTGATAAGCATGCATGCCTACATATTTACAAGAGTGGTCTATTTTTAATTCAAAATGACCTTGAATATCCACTGCCCTCTCTGAGCCCTGGCTCCATTCTGGTGAAACGTTTGTGTGTGTGTGTGATTTCCACCTCAACACAATGAAAACATCAAATGTAGATTTTTTCATTGGCATTGGCTTTGGTTTAAATTTGTAAGGATATGATGCATGATTTGTGACATAACATGGCATAAACCTTGTGTCGTTCCACAGGAAGCAGAGGTTTGCATACTCTATCAGCATAAGTCTATTCCGGAACACAGATTGACCTACAATACGGCCGTGTGACCTTCCTATGTATATGGGGGTACATCTTGAAGACAGTGATAATGAAGACATAGGCTACTTGGCGTGAAGCTGGAGTTGCTAACCTCAGCACAAGCTCTGCCAACCACGGTACAAACTGTGCTTCAGTCGTTCAGCCACTGTGACGCTATGACCTCAAGAGCTGCCTGTCAGAAAAATACTTTTAAAGACTTAAAAAGTGACTTAAAATTATTCATTTTAACCAGAACATTTAGAAAACTGCACTGAGATTGATCACCATTAGTGATTATATTGCTTATATTATTTCTATTGCTAATATTTAATGTAAGTGGCTGCACTGTTTGTGCTACACAAATGAATATAACAAATCATTCACTTTTTGAGAAGAAACTGTTATTTTTCCTAATTGGACTTTTGTGTCTTCTTCGCCTAGCGGACAATAAACCAGGCCATACAGGGACCTGAATGTCATAGTTGTCGCGTTTGAACTTGTAAGCAACCTCCCAGAACACCCAAGCAACCATTTACCTTACCCTAGAAACCACATAGAAACATATTAAAAGCCATTAAAGCAACCTCATAGGAAATACCAGGGCATAGCTCCATGACTGAAAGTATCACTCACATTTTCTTACAAAAAGGTACAAATCTAGTTTAAAAATGACTGTAGACAAAGTAAATTCATATAAGGTTTAAATACTTTTTAAATAACACTTAAAATGTTTAGATGTTGCTGCACATGCAAAAGAGCTGTTCCCTTGAACTGTCCCCTTAAGATGGGAATGCTATTCAAAATCATTGCCCACTAAGTTTTAGCACCCCACTGACTCTCTTTTTCTCTCTTTTTCTTAGATACAACCCGACCAGAACAAACTTTGGTGCCTTCCTCTTGTTTAACTTACAGTTAATGGAGCCAAATAAATGCCTCTCACGTCTAATATCTCATGCTGTATCTACAGAGACTGTCCAGTCCAAACTACGAACACTGTGAAAAACCATCTCCAATCTTTTTATACATTACATAAAAAAATATATATTTAGGAGATTCACAGAAAACTGTGATGTTCTACAGCGTTCTTAGACCCCCCGATAGCACACGTACATCACAGAGACGTCTATCTGACGTCTGCAAGACTTATATTTTAAAGTGTTTGTTCATTTGCAATCGGTAAATAGGACGTTTCCTATCAGATGTCAAATAGACGTTTAGAAAATGTCTTTAAGATGTTTATGATTACATAAACAGATTATATGTTTATTTACAGCAGAGGCTTTAAGCGATCTTTAACTGATATTTTGCAGACGTAGCCTGGGGAGGTTATTATTAGAAAGCGCCTCAAGTTTGCTGATATTTCAAGACTAACAAAAGCCTGCGATCGGTCTTCTCATGCATATTAATGAGATGAATGAATAAGATGTGTGAATACACTCTTACTTTGAAGCCTCTCCCATGCCCTTTAAGATGCTCATGTGTGTGAAACTGCGATCCAGCATAAGGATGCAATTGTTCGAATCAATTTTAATATGCATCAGTGCATGCAAAATGTTGATCAAAAACTGCTTTTGAGAGATTGTACTAGCTCTACTAGAATCAATGGATCAGCTGCCCTCTATGAGAAACCAGTGTTTTCCAGATTTGCTTATGATCAGCGTTATCTAACAGAAGTGTTATTTCACATTTCTGTATCAGGGAAAGCATATTTTGAGCGTCTGGCGATCGTGTTACACAGGCTGTGCTTGAGTTCCCATTCCTGTCTGCCGAAGCAGTTACCATGGGAACACCCTTTTTTTTCCCCTAGTATTGAGGGAGCATTGAAGTGTTGTTTTGAAGTATTTGAAATGCAGGTCTTGCACAGTTTAGCAGTTTCTTTGGGTGTTAAAACTTGTGTTTACTAGCTTGTTTATTGGACTTAAGTCCTTTATTCTGCTTGAATACTTTATTAATGAATGCTTGTTTTTTTTTTTATTAACTTATTCACTGAATTTGTTATTATATGTATAATTTATAAAGATGTATAGATTTTTTTCTTTATTATTTAGTTTACAGTTTAGAGACCATCAAAAAGACTGAAGTTTTAACTTAATGTTTGAGATTATATAGCTCACTTTTTTACAGTAATGTACATCATGTTTTTATTTGACATGAAGTGTTTCACGCAGCAACAGTCATAGATCTTTATTTCTCTTTATTAATATTCATTTTAAATTTTATACGTTTTTTTTTAAAGGAAAATATTTATATGTTAGGCTATAATAATCTAGAGTCTAGACCAAACATTTGCTTTAAATTCACTTTGAGTGAACAAAGCTTTTTTTACAAAGTTTCGTCTAAAATCGTGTGCATGACTGTAATGGCCCTACCTGAGAGAAGAGGGACATCTGGTGGGTGTTGTGTGCTGAAAAAAAAGATTAATTTTTTTCTGTTTTGAACAGTCCACTCCAGCTGACTGTATAACATATTTCAGAAATTGTCAACTGAATTTTACAATATGACATTAATGCAAGAAATTATAATTATGGCTATTTCAGAAATTGTTAAAAATGAATGGATAGTTTTATTAAGATAAATAAATAAAGATGTTATATTACTCATCTTTGCATCTATCCAATGAAAAAATGATATTGTTAGAAGGAAAATAATTTTATATTGTTAGAAGGATATTAATAATCTAATAATTATAAATAAATAAAAAATTAGAAATACTTATTGAGTAATAAAATAATAGTTTATGAATTCCGTAACCATATGATTATCCTTATATAAAAATATTGTTAACGTTTAGAAATAACTTTACTTATTTAATAATAAAACAATAATTTATGAATGTCTACAGCAATATAATAATTATTATTAAATATATAAAATGTTAATTTATTTTATTTTAATTGTTAATTAATTCAGCTATATATGGCATTAATACAAAAAAAAATGGTTTTTCTGAAATCGTTAAAATTGTTGGATACATTTAAAAAGTCAAACAAACATTAAATAAATAAATAAAAACATTAATATAAACTGCATGAAAGAATAATTAATTATATGTGACCCTGGAGCACAAAACCAGTCTTAAGTCGCTGGGGTATATTTGCAGCAAAAAACAAAAATACATTGTATGGGTCAAATTTATAGATTTTTCTTTTATACTAAAAAATCATTAGGATATTAATAATAAATCATGTTCCATGAAGATACTTTGTAAATTTAAAACCGTAAATATATTAAAACTTAATGTTTGATTAGTAATATGCATGGCAAAGAACTTTATTTGGACAACTTCAAAGGCGATTTACTCCAGTATTTAGATTTTTTTGCACCCTCATGATCCCAGATATTCAAATAGTTGTATCTCAGCCAAATATTGTCCTATCCTAAACAAAGCTTATTTATTCATCTTTCAGATGAAGTATAAATCTCAGTTTCGAAAAACTGATACTTAAGACTGGTTTTGTGGTCCAGGGTCACATATTATTAAGGATATTTCGTTCAAAAAAATTAAACCTAGCATGAATAATGAATGACCAATTCACTTCTAAATGAAATAACATGCATGAATATTCCTAACATGAATGAATGGATGAACGGATTAGATTTGTGTTGGTTTTGTTTAACCCTAGTGGCTCAGCGACATGACGCACGCGACGTCGACGGATCGACGCACCGGACTCCTCGACGCTTCAGACGCTCTTGACGCTGCAGTGCTGCTCAACGGCTACCGGAGACGCTTAGCTGAAAAATGCTCCCGTTATCCATCAAAGATGACGAGTACAAGCCTGCCAAATTCAATCTGTTCGTCAAGTTGTCGGGCTGGTTCAGGTAAAGACAGTGAAATGCTCAAAATCTCACTGAGTTTCACTCACAGCTGTCGGCTCTGTGCTGTGTGGCTAGGGCAGTTAGCATGCTAGTTAGCCCTCGAGACTTCATTTCAAATTAAACTTGTGTCTTTAAGACATTTATTTATTATTTTTTAATTTGTTTTAAAAAGGCTAAAATAATTGAACAGTTATAATAAAGAAGCAGACCGCTTCCGCTAATTTTTCAGCCCGCCAGATGTTAGCAAGACGAAGTAAACATTTGACACAACCTTTAATATCTTTCGTTTTGCTTTATAAAATGTGTTGGAATGTATTCCGCAACAAAGTACGTCTATCAAGAGATTAGTCGGACCACATGTCAGTTTTATTTAAATAAACTACAGTTGTGTATTTGCCTAGCTGTGGTTCCTACAGCCGGTCTGTCTTGTTCAGGCCACTTTATAAATGAATCAGCCTCAAAGCACTCTCTCTTTTTGTCTTTATGTCCTTCCCCAGATCGATTCTTGCTGATAAAACCTCTCGCAATCTGTTTTTCTTCCTGTGTCTGAACCTGTCGTTCGCGTTCGTGGAGCTGCTGTACGGAATATGGAGTAACAGGTAACAGTCCAGCGCAAGATTATGCCACGTAGGTCTAAATGTGGGATGAGCTAGAGTGCTTTTGTTTTGGGCCCTAACTTCTGTTAGCAGTGTTTTGATTGTGGTTTTCCCCTTGAGCTGTTATCGTAGGCGTCCTTGAAGTGAGATTGAGTGCTGATCGAAGTTCAGCAAATACAGGATGTGTCTCGAAACCTATTGAGGTGCCTATCTAGACAGCATATTTCGGGATGTAGGTGTGTTTAAACGTTCAAACATGACTCTGGTGTCTGAAAATGCATTTTAGATAAGCAGATCTTACTTGGTTTTGAGAAACGGCTGTAATATTTTATATATATATATATATATACATGAATATATATATATATATATATATATATAAGCTTTATGGGGGATTAACCATTTGTAATGCCATTGTATGTTAAAGGATTACTACACCTTAAAATGAAAATTTTGTCATAATCACTTGTCGTTCCAAACCCATAAAAGTTTAGTTCATCTTTGGAACACAATTTAAGATATTTTAGATGAAAACCGGGAGGCTTGTGACTGTGCCATAGACTGTCAAGTAAATTACACTGTCAAGGTCCAGAAAAGTATGAAAGACATCGTCAGAATAGTTCATCTGGAATCAGAATACTTTTTGTGTGCAAAGAAAACAAAAATAACGACTTTATTCAACAATTTGTCTCTCTGCATCACCGTAGCACCATTTTGGAGGACATCCGCTGAACGCAAACTGCGTACGCTATTCTCCAAATTTACACTTTGGGGTGGAGTAACCCTTTTAACGACTATATGTCTTCCCGTTTGTACATCATACATCCACTTTCACTGAGGGCCTGTAACGTTGTTGGTTGGTTTTTTTATTTTTAGTTGATGTGATTTTAGGTGACGTAGTTATGCGTGCAACAGAGTTCAGCATTATGCAAATCCTTTTAATTAACAAAATGTTATTTTGTTATTAATATTGTTTAATTTATAATAATTTATTTAATCTGCTACCTTTCATATGATAATATTATACAAAGAAATGACACCATCCCACGAATGGGAGTGCAGACAGTGAAGCTTTATTATTATTATTATTATTATTATTATTATTATTATTATTATTATTATTAAATCAACAATAGTAGCAGTAGTAATAATATAATAGTAAACATTTTTATTTATTTATTTACTTGTTTGTAATACTTCATTTAAAACTGATAATATTATGCCAATTGCACAGTCCAACAATGATTATATTTTTATTAATTTATTATAACTATTATTATTATTGTTGTTGTTGTTTTTTAATAATTTGTTTAATACACTTTGTCATTTGATAATATTATGCAAGTGACATAATCCCATGAATGGAAACTTGAATTTAATAAGTAGTAGCATTATTAGTAGTTTTTTTAAATAATTATTATAATTTTTTAAATTTATTATATATATATATATATATATATATATATATATATATATATATATATTATATTTATGTATGTATATATATTTTATATTATATTATATATATGTATATATATGTGTGTGTACACAAAATATTTATACAATACATTATATATACAATATATCTGTTTAAATCATTATTAAATGTAAATGTATTAGTAAAGAATATAATTGAGTATTTTTAAAACATTGATTATTAAATGTTTTAAATATATTCATTTATTTTTATTTTGCATAGTTTAGTTTGACCCTCTTGAAACTAACTTGACGACCAAATCTCGGTCAGCACGAATGGAACCTTTGGGCGGTTTTATTTTTGTCTCTAAGTGAAAGAGTGAATAATGTCTAACAAAAGGCCCTATACAGTGTGGCTCTGACCTCAGTATGGGGTGGGATGTGTTTCTCAGGTTTCGTGATAATTTTTACACTGCCCGTTTGTGTTGGTTTGATTCTCAGTTTAGGTTTGATATCGGATTCCTTTCACATGTGTTCTTTGACTGCACCGCTCTCTCCTGGCAGGCCTTGCAGCATCGGTCATTTCACGGTGGAGGTCCAATGACTCCTTCTCATATGGGTGAGAGAACACTACAGTTTAAAAACGGCTATTGTGGGTAGTGTACCAATGACACAAGTTTCCCTAAAATGACACGTTCACTTCTGCCTGAGTGTGGTGTTGACAGGAAACTGCATGTCTTCACTGCGTTGTTATGCAAATCCATTTGATTGTGTGTTAGGTATGTCAGAGCAGAAGTGATTGCAGGATTCGTGAATGGCCTTTTCCTCATCTTTACCGCCTTCTTTAGTCTTCTCAGAAGGAGTAGAGGTGTGCAGTAGTATACGATTTCAGTTAAGATTTACTTGCCAATTGGCATACTGATGCACTAATATCTTTTTGTTGAATGATGGCGTTTGGTCTTATCACCAGAGGGCGCTGGAACCCCCTGATGTGCACCATGAACGCTTGCTCCCGGTGTCTATAGCAGGGCTGCTGGTGAATCTTGTAGGAATATTCGTTTTTCAACATGGAGGACATGGACATTCACACGGTGGTGAAGGTAAGTATCTCACACAGAATAACGAACTATAAGTGTGTATATATACACAATTTTTGCTATAAATTTTCTATATTGCTGATATAAAGTGCATAGCTTCTCTATAGATGTGTTGCTCTTATTTTTAAGGTCATGGCCACAGTCATTCTCTATTTAATGGCAGTGTGGGACATGGACACGTCATGAGTCCAAACACGGACACGATCACGGACATTCACACGGAGGACACGGACATTCACACGGAGGACATGAGCATTCACATGACGATCCCCACTGCCATGGTGAGACCTCAAGCTACATTACTGATTTCAGTGCAGTTTCTGTTACGACTCAGTACCATTAAATGCGTCAGATGTGTTATTTGATCCTCGTGCTGTGTGAAAATTGCAGAAACTGTTTTGATCGTAATGGTGTCTAGTATAGCATGATTCATTTTCTAATCTGTCTGGTGTCCTCAGATGACCCCTTGCACACACCAGGGAAAAGGCTCCAGCAAGCAGATATTACAAGGTATGGCTTTTTTGTATGTTTGTTCTCCTCCAGATGGCGCTTGAGATTGTTTTGTCACAATATTTGCCTTGCTTTTAAAAAGGCACCAGATATGAAAATATTTGCAATCACATTTATCAGGTCTGGACAGCTTTTTCCTCTTTTATAGGTTGTCAATATTTTGAATTCTTAGTGGATGAGGTCCTCTAGTAAACTAGTAAAAAAAAAAAACTAAAATTCAGAAGGGAGGCAGTGGTCTAGATCAGACGTAACTGGATGATGGACTTTTATGACACACTCTGACCATCCCAACCCCTCTAACCTTTGACTCGGGGGTAACTAGGTTAACACTGACACCAGAGCAAATGTGGTACACTGTCACTTTAAATCCCTTTGTCCGAGCTTGTGTGGGAAGAGGCAGAGCAGAGAAAGTAGTTTTGTCCCCTTCACCCTGGCACACACAGAGAGAGAATGGATCCTTTGGGAGGCCTGCTCAAGGGAGAAAGAACGGGGCACGGAGGGGAGGACCATGTAGAGGGGGAGGAGGGGAGGAGAGGAGGTGACAGTGCAAAAGGTTACGCTGCCTCCATCCCAGTCGAGGGACCTATTCTCCACTCCTCGTGAAGAATTGCAAGTAGATCCTACCAGCCTCCCGTCCTGAAGATTTTCATGCCTATTTTGGCTGTGTTTATTATACTTTACTTTTTACACCGAATACTTGGTAGATGTTACTCTGTTTGCCAAAACATGCAGTATGTACCCCCTTTTGTTCCCTTTAAAAACAGAAATGCTTCTTTGGATACTTCAATTGTAGGCTTGTAGACAGCGATGCTGTATCTATATTAAATCTAAAAGACAGTATAAACTTGCACATAATTTGACGGATGCACAATTATCTGAATTGGAATCACTAAAAAAAGATTTGTCTATAGTTATTCAAAGTGCTGACAAAGGTGGAAGCAGTGGTTGTTTTAGATCGACAAAACTATGAATTTGAAATTCAGGAAGGTGGAGCATCCAGTTTTTTTTAACGACCAAAACTATGAATTTGAAATAGGAGAAACTTTCTAATTCAGTTTTTTATAAAAAAATTGAGTTTGAATCCTTTGGCTCATTACGAACATCTGGACATAATACTTTAAAAACTCTTTTTTGATTCTCGTTGATCTACAAAAAATGAATATGAGTATATGTGTGTTGAGCATCCGATTACACCGGTACTATACACGCTGCCTAAAATTCATAAACCTTATAGGGATATCCCTTCTGGGAGACCCATAGTGGCAGCAATCGGGTCACTTAGCAGAAAAAAAAAATCGGCTTTCGTTAATTTCCATTTACAAACCTTTAGTCACGTCTTTTACCTTTTTATATTAGAGACCCGATGGGATTTTATTGAACTAATTAATAATGTGACAATACCTGATTGTCTTTTAGTCACCATGGATGTTGAATCGCTTTACACCAATGGTTCCATTTCAGGGAGGCTAGAGGCAATTAAATTTTTCTTGATCAACGTCCTTGTCAGGTTCCAAGTACTGCATGTTTGAATGATTGGCAAAATTGGTGCTTTCACATAATTATTTTTTGCTTGGGTCAGATTACTATTTGCAGATCTCAGGGGTCAGCATGGGCTCTAAGATGGCCCCAAGTTTCGCATCGTTATTTTGTGGGTTGTTTGAACATCAGTTTATGTTAAATACTGGGACCAATGATTTCTTGAGACACATTGTTTTATGGAAGTGGTATGGAGTGGCACTGGAATCTCAGCTACTAGAGTTTCCTAGTTTGGTTAATAACAATTGTAGTGCGGTGAAATTTACGATGGAATTTCATCAAAGAGAAAATGATTTTTTTGGACGTGCTTGTTCTTCGCACTGCATCAGGCATAGAAACTACTTTGTATCGCAAACCAACTGACCGTAACAATATATTACACGGAAAATCTTATCATCCTGTGTCATTAAAGCGTTTGTTACCAATGTCCCAATTTAGTCGTGTTTGCCATATTTGTAGTAGTAATGAAGATTTTCAACCGCAATCACAAATTTATCAGAGAGATTCAGAAAACGATCATATCGAGAAGAGTGGATTCAGTGTGCATTAGTCGTTTTAAAGACGTGTCACAAAATTTGACCGTTGTGTTAATTGTTATATTCAATATTCGCCTGTTTCGAAGGACATTGATAGCGTTTTATTGAAACATTGGCACATTGTAAAGAGCTGATCCCAACCTCAAGAAATGTTTTGACAAACCACCTCGTTTAGTGTATAAGAAAACACCTAATCTCTGAAATATTTTGCCTAGAGCTGATTTGAAACCTGCTCCTCATTTTCTTGAACGAAATACCTATGGGGAATTACAGATGTGGTAACTGTCAACAGTGCAATTTTCACTTATGACATCGACCTTTACACATCCTACACAGGTAACAATTTTAATATTCAAGCTAATATTATTTCGTGTAGACATGTTTATATAGGTCAAAACTAGCAGAGACCTCTGAAAACTTGTATCTTCTCTGAACATCGATGTGCAATTAGACATCGCGATCCAAAAAGTCCCGGTACACAGCACTTTGCAGATTCGAGACCACTTAGTTTCCACTCTTCAGTACATCGGCACTGAGGTAGTTAAATATCGCGTCATGGAGTGATATCAACACAATTGCTTTTATAGCGTGAGGTCTTTGGATTTATACACTAGGACACTTTGTCCTAGAGGCTTAAATGAGGACTTTGATATTCGTCCATTTCTCTTTAAAACACAGGATATTTATTTATATAATAATATGTTTTGGTTTATTGAGGGTGTATTTATGTACGTAGGCAGGTATTAATTGATGTTATTGAGTAATACATTAAGAATTGTTATTCTGTTATTTTGCATAGTTTTTACATGTTTGGTTAATTTTTTTTTTCTTTTTCCCCCCCTTGGTAAATATGGTCATTGTTTGTGATATTATTGTCATGATAATATTGTACGTCATGTGACCTTTGATCACTTGGAGGTAGGGCTATAAGAGTTGGTACATCAGTGTGTGTTAATTTTGTCTGATGAGGAGCACTGCGTGCTCGAAACGTGACTGCATACACTATGCGATAGCTTTTTAATACTACATTTTTTGATACTTTTGGAGCTTTGATGTTGCCGACTTTGCATTTAAATATTTTCCAAAACATGCAGTATGAAAATTACGAACTGCACAGACTACTGTATTCCAGAATGCAATGCACTTGACTTCCCTTTGCAGTGTGACAAATGAAACATGATTTGTCTAAAAAATGTTTATCTATCCGTGTGTTGTTAGATGTTTTTGACACAAGTATTATTATTATTTTTTTTTTTTTAAACGTCTTGTTTATTTACTTACCTATTGCCATTTATTAAAGAGTTATTATTATTATGCTTATTATTGATTCGTATTATTTTACAAAAAGTCATGGAATATTATTATAACAAGAAAAAAAAAATATTTTACAAAAGATAAAATAATAATAATAAAGTAATATAATAATAATAATTGACAAAAAATAGTTTTGATCATTATGAAAATATTTTAGAATTTTCACTCGTAATATTTAGCAAAAAATAGATTATTATCAATCGCTATTATTAAAATTACATAAATAATAAATAAACTATTATTAATTTTATAAAAATATTAGTTTACAAAAAATCATGGAATGTTTTCAGTTGTTGTTTATTAATGTGAGAATATTAATTGTATTTATTTTCAGAAGATAAATATATATATTTTCACTAATCATACCTATTATTATTATTTTACAAACACAGTATTAATAGATTATTTGTGGACAAACACGTGATACAAAAAATAATTAATACCATATAATATTATTTATTAGAAGTAGTAGTTTTTGATGAAAGGAAGATATTTTAATAAAAAATAAATCTTTTCAATTTATCGTTTTATATTTTTTATAATTGTTATTTTTTATTGATTATTATGTGAAAATATATATATCTTATATCTAATATATATGAGCTTATTTGATTTTAATTAGTTTGTACAGCAATGTAAGCTAGTAGTACCCATTATCAAGACGTTCTTTGCTAAAGGACCAAATCCAAGAGCTCCAGCATTCCCCCCCCCTTGTTATTGTTTCTAGTATTTCGTTTTGAACCCGATTTGCGGGGGTTCTTCACTTATTCGGGAGATTGGCTACCGTTATTGCGGGTTGGGCTTTATGCAGACACATGAAAGGTAACACCAAGTATGTTCCAACTCATTTTGAGGGAATGCAATGCACTTAGTGGAACCCGTCTCCAGGCCGTCACAATCCACAGTCCACAGCTTATTCTCCAGTGTCGATCAGGACAGCCAGTACAGACCCTTGAGTTTCAGGAAATGTTCTCACTGACTCCACTCATGTTGGTTTTAACATAGTAGCATATGATATGACATATTCTGAAAAAAGGTCCTTGCAGGTTGGCCATTCATTTGAGGATGTACTCGTATTGACCTGTTTGTGGAATGCGACATCATCAGTTTGAGGGGTACCTAGAGCTAGAGATGGTATCCAAGAACAGCCGGGTTCGTTCCGTCTCGCAGTAGTAGTCATGTTTGCAACATGGGTGCTAGCAAATGCTTATCCCTCATCTCGACACAATATTAACTCATTAGTGCTTGTTTTAAGTGAAACCAGGACTTTCATGTAGGCAACAGCCTTAGAGTCATAAATTGCTGTAAAAACTAACCACTTAGATAACTGTATTACTTCATAAGTGACCGGTTTGGAAAAACTATGGGTATTGACTCATGCAAATGGACCTTTCCTTTTTTTTTTTTTTTTAATACAATTGCTTCTAAGGGTTTGATGTTAGCAAGTTGCTTACCCTCACACACAAATATTTGGTGATTTCAGTTTGATTCAAATAACATTTAAATTTTTTGTTGTATTAATATAAAATTTTATAAATATAATTTTTGTTATTATGTCTAGGATTATCTCAATATTGAAATATACTTAAACAAAACATTAATATTTTGAACAATTCATAGTTATTGTTAATGTTATAAATATTAATATATTAGGATGAGTATTAAGTACTATTATATTAAGTTAATATTGTGATATAAGAAACACCACATTTTTTAATATTTTTTTTGTATTTATATATACTACTACATGCACAAAAAATTTGATGGTCAGTAGATTGTTTTTAAAAAATATTTATATAAATAATAAGTTGTCGTGGCCTAATGGTTAGAGAGAAATTTGACTCCTACCCCTAAGGTTGTGTGGTTCGAGTCTCGGGCTATGGAATACCATGACCTGAGGTGGCACTTTGGAGCAAGGGCACACGGACCCCCAACTGCTCCCCCGGGCGCCGCAGCATAAATGGCTGCCCACTGCTCCAGGTTGTGTGTTCACTGCGTGGTGTGTCCACAACCTTTTTGGATAGGTTAAATGCAGAGCACCATACATTGCTGTATGTCACGTCACTTAGATTGATTTTTATTCAGCGAGAACTGAATAACAAGAAAGAAAAATCTATTCATCTAAGAAGTCCTAAAAAATGTACCAGATTTTTCCAAAAAAAATAATTAATTAATAATTAATACATTTTTCTTGTGGGACCAAATCAGCATATTAGAATAATTTCTGAAGGATCATCATTGTGACACTGAAGACTGGAGTAAAAGATGCTGAAAAATTTCAGCTTTTACCATCACAGGAAAAATTTTTAAATATATTAAAATAAGAACCATTATTTAAATTGTAATAAATTTTTACTTGTATTTTAGACTTAAAATCTTTAAAAAAAAAAAAAGTGTATTTTCTTTCAGTTTTTTTGTAACAGGGATAAATCTAAAAACCCTCATTCTCTTCATTTCCGGTAGTTTTTCTCCACATTGTTGCGGACTACTTTGTGCAAGTGTCGGTGTCAATCAGTACTTGCCATCCTAATGCAAAAATAACGACCTGATGATCGCCGACCACCATCTGCTCCATGCTCATCTCGATTCTCATAGGAGTGTTGAGGGCGGTGAGTACGCAAATGACGTCCATGCTATTTATGAGCACTGAGCCTTCTCTCGACTCGACTCCAAGAACATCCTCCACCCTCAGACCCCACCAGAAACCCTCACCAGGACCTAACACCAGATCATACAAAAAGCCACCTTCAACAGTACCCTTCCACCAGAGACAGCCGTTTGGCGCCTCCAGCCCTGGTGAATTACAGATTACACGCTCAGAGGGTGGAGCCCGGAGCACTGTTCTCAACATTGTGGCAAAAGCCAGAAAACCCAGGATTTGACTCTCTCATCGTGGCATTTTTCAAACAACTCCAGGCGAGAAAGACAAAAATGCATAGCATTCAATCATTTTTTAACAGCTACCCAAAACCTCTCAGTTCCTCCTCCCATAGTCTTGAAAGTGCCATCAGATGCCTTTACTGGTGATGAGTATGAGTCTATGTGTTTTTGGTGTGTAGGATGTCGGTTAATGTATGTAAAGACTGTGTTAAAATTTGAGCAGGACTGCACCATGTTTAAATTGCAGATGGTCTGTGGTTACTGTGCTTGAGTGAAGGAGGCACAAGTTCGTGGCCCCGTTTGTTGGGGCAAAATAGCACGGGTCTGAGCAGGAGCCTTTCCCGCATATTTCTCTAGTTCCCCAACCCCCCCTCGTTCTCGCTCTCCCCTCTTTTCTTGTGTTTGAGGCTTTTCTTCTCCCTCTCTGGAATGTGGTGGCGAATCTGTGAATGTTACTTCAACAAAAGGGCATCTTTTAAGCATGGAATTTTTCCTTCTCGTTGTTTCTCATAAAAGGGGGGTTTATGGTCATCAAGACCCTGTCTTAGGACATTTTTCCCCCTCTTCTTCAGTTTTCCATGCCACTGTCCGATTGGCAAAGTCTTTGAAGAATTTGAGAGTAGGCTCTAAGCCTGTGGACGTTTTCCCATTATTGCACCTGCGTGAGCAGCATCTCGGTCTCATTCAGGTGCAATCTGGAGGGCCGATCTGGAATGGCACACGTAACAAAAGGTATTACGCGACTATGGAAAAGCCGTAAAATTCCAAAAAAAAGCAGAATAATTAAAAACAGTTGCAAAACCAGGAGCTTGTGAAGCTAAAGAACTTCAACTTTCCTGTGGTCCATCTGTACATGTTGTGTCTTTTGACACTGAATGATTTTGTATATGACTAAAACATGTTTGGTTTTCCTGAGAAAACCAAAAATAAGCAAAATTTCTGGCTATTTTCAGATTGAAAAATAGCATATTGTGGCGTGGTACACTACTGTTTTTTTAAAGGTTTTCAAAAGAAGTCTCTTATGTTCACCAACACTGTGTTTATTGGATCAAAAAATACAGCACAATAGTAACATTGTGAAATAGTATTACAATTTAAAATAACTGTTTTCTATTTTAATACATTTTAAAATATAATTTATTCCTGTGATAGTAAAGCTGAATTTTCAGCATCAATTACTAAAGTCTTCAGTGTCACATGATTCCTTTTGGGAGAATCATTCTAATGTGCTGATTTGCTGCGCAAGAAACATTTTTATTTTTATTTTATTTTATTTTTTAATTATTTATCAGTGCTGTAAATGGATACTGTATAATATGTTTTTGTGGAAAACCATTATGCATTTTTTTTCCGGATTTCTTGAATAGAAAGTTTAAAAAGAACAGCATTTATTTGAAATATAAATCTTTTGTAATATTGTAAATGTCTTTACTGTCACTTTTGATCAATTTAATACATCTTTGCTGAATAAAACCATCTAATCCCTCTTTTAAAAATCTTATTGACCCACAACTGTTAAATAGTAGTGGATACCTGCATACTGTTTTGCTAAAAAATAGTCAATAGTTATTAAATTTACTTACCATCACGTCCTAAAACGAAATTGACATCTTCTTGTGGACAACAAATGAAGATATTTGCAGAATGTTTTGACTGTTTTTATGCCCATGTTAATGATCTGAAACACTTGGAAAAATTCGCACCCAATTGACTTGTTTTCATAGTATTTCTTTTGTGTTGCACTCAAAGTCGAGTGGCCATGCAGTGCATTGTTGCACATGCGCATTAACTGTTAGTTTTAACCATCATAGAGTATTTGTTTTGTCCGCTTGTCAATTTAGACATCAAGCATTCTAGTAAAACACAGTCGGTTATGTCTTAAAGGAACCTAAACAGCTGAGAAAGAAACCGGATGTGTGTCAGTATTAGGTCCGTGCATTTGATCTTAAAGAGGCGCCGCAGCCATTAAATACCTGCTTCTGTCTGCTATTCAAATAAAAACACCACAGCTCTAAAACAAAGATTAATCTTTATTTAACTTGTGCAGTGAGCACTATTTGTTATTTTACATTTCATTATTACATTTCTGCACCTGAATACTGTACTACTGACTTTATTGTAACTGTGTTATGTTGTAGCATTTATCTATGCTTGTATTTTGTGTAATTGTTCTTGTTTTATTACTATATTAGTTAAGCTAGTAGTTTTTTTTGCTGTGGGTATAGAAGTATTTTAATTAAGCCTTTTTTTGCCAATCTGATCATGGACTCAAAATCCATATGTAATCCGTTGCACCACTAGCATTGTGGGATAGAATTGTGGGATTTTGCTAAATGAAGTAGGTCAAGGGTTACTTAATTCAAAAATCTGAATACTAAGTACAGGATTTCTACTATATACTGCAGAAATAGTAGTATGCTATTCTGAACATTTCCAAAGTGATGTGTTCTCCAGAACTAGGCTTTAATGTTTTTGGGAAGCACAGCTAGTTTGTACGTATAGATTGAATTTATTAAACACATGATAGACTAGTTTTGTAAAGATGGTACTGTGGACCAAAGCATGAGTTCATCTGCAACTCTACGACTCTCTTACCCTTTGAACTTCATGTCTGTGTATGTCTGGCATAGGGCGAATCATTTTACGTTTCGAGTCGTTGAGAGAGAGAAAGTGGCCACATGGAATTTCTGTGGCTCTGTTTGATCGTTAAGATGACGCTGCTTTGTATTGGACAGAATTTTCCCATTACCCTCATTGTGAGATTGGATATTTTCAAGAGAGCGCCTGTTTTGATCCCCTCTCTCTTGCTAACAGTTGATGTTGACCGTTTCGCTAAGATGATAGACTGCTTCAACAGCTTCACTGAGCATGACAGCATTTGCGCGGGAACTTCCACATAAGACCCTTCTGCTGCAACGCGAACTGGGGGCGCTTGTTTCGCTTAAATCTACCGCCGCAGCGGTAGGCGTAGTTTCAGGGGGACGTCTGGGGCACCTACTGCAGCTGCTGGATCTGCTGTTCCTGCAATTATGTGATTAGTTGGAGGGAGTGGAGGAAGTCCTGCGGCTGTGCCCTCCAGCAGTGCCCTCACCACTCAAAGTCTTCCCAATATCAGCTACGGTCGCTTTGGGCCTTCCAATGCCTCGCAGAGAAAGGGCGTGGAAAAGAAATGCTAACGATAATTAACATTTGTTCTTTGCCATGCAAAGCTGGGCCTTTGAGTATAAATTCATTTGTCAATCCTCAGTGCGCAAATGGGTGTTTTGCTCTCTCCGAGCTGCTTTTGCTGTACGTGATTGTGTTATTCGGTTGAATCTACGGTATTTCTTCATAGAAGCGCTTTAGCACTGTAGCTGGCTACGAGAATCACTGTGTGTACATTTTTTCAGAATGCTAATTTACGGTGTATGGGTCCAGGTGGGGAGCAATACATACATATATGCAACATACTCGGTTAAATAATCAGCTCTCATATAAGTCATTTATGTTATCTGAGATGGCTGGAGCATTCCGTCCGATAGTTTTTCAGGACCCAGACATGTTTCCTGAAGATTCATCTCAGTTTCACATACACATTGTCTTCTCTACTGCTCATATTGGACCCTTTGTGGACTATCAGCTATGGTTGGGAAAAGTTTTAGTATTAGTAGATCATTTGTTGGTAGAGCTGGTCAGAAGAACATTTTGCAGACTCCTCAAACTGTAAAACGCAGGCATTCATATTATGCACCAGGCCAAATAACCGATACAATCTTGTGGTTATGGACCACTATAGCTTGAGTGCAGTTGGTTCCTCAGCCAGCAAAAAGCCTCTTAAGCTTTATTTGTGGTGGAATCCCAATAACTACTTAATTCTAGAAATGAAAAAAAGCATAGGGTCCCAGTGCATATAAATGCCCCAAGTTAAATGTGTACCTGCTCTAATTCCAACCGTGATAAGCTTCAGAAGCAGACTTCACTACAATCCAAACACCTCATTCTTGTGGTGGGTCTGGTGTCATAAATAGTTCTTGTGCTCCAGTTAGGGTACTCAGGTCTGGGCAATGTTAACCAATAATTTCCATGTGGTTTTAGAAGGGTGTGTGTGTGTTTTACTACGAGTGACTGCTTTGTGCCACGTGACTCCAATTCTGTTTTCCCGATTTCCAAAAATGTCCATAGGTGATTGGCAAGTGTCCTTGCAGAAATATTTGATCCTGATTGTCACCCTGACCCTAGGTGGTGATATATTGGCTGTGTCACTGGCCAGCTTTAACCTTGATGCTCACACGTAATTGTATTTCAGGCAGCTGAGTCACTTGTGTAACTGCATTTTACAGCATTTTCGGGGCAGGTTAGCGATCAGCTGCCAGCCAACGGTGAGTAAGAGTGCCTCTGTTTCACTGAACAGGAAGGTATGGAACAATAGTAGTATGAAGTCAGAGGTCTGAGGTACCTCTTCCAGTACTTCTCTTCTTGTTTTCATTTTATTGCCTATAAGAGGGACAAACTCACCCATTACTGAGAGGAATGCACAGTGGCCAGTTTTCTGATGCCCTGTCACAGTAAATGTTGATGGAAACATACGAACCTTTCAGAACGTTGACATGTTCTTCGGCACTGACATTATCTTTACTCTAACATTATTTTAAACCGCATTTTACATGTTTTTTTTTTTTTTGTCACATTGCAGGAGCAATTTATTAAAACCATTTGTTACATGGACTAATGAGGGCAAGGTGATTTAAAAAATATCAGATATCTAGTTAAGGCTAGTTGCATATCAGCCTCTCAATATAGTGTAGTAAATGTCTCAGGAACCTCCACAGTCAAGACCCAACTATTGTGAAAGCAAAGCCTGTGAGTAACATGATTGCCGCTATTAAAATTTTATCAAAACAATGCTAGCAAAATATTTTAAAGGCACACATTGGTGCATTTTTTCAGCAGTGTGTGCCAGTGAGTGTTTAGCAAGGTCAGATGTTGTCAGATGCTGTCAGATGTGTCTTTGTTGATTTTCCACATTTGCTTTTCTTAGTTTCATGAATGTCCAAATGAGACAACCATCAGCTTCTCCACTTTGGTGTGTCCCAAACTGAGGCTGGGGTTTCAGGGAGGAGTTCAGGAGAACGAGGGCGTGTGATGCTAGAGTAGATTAGGGACCTGGAAAAAAGTCCAAACCAAGAACCCTCTAATGGTTCCCAGATGGAGCAGTGGTCAGGCCTTGAAGGTTTGAAGGAGGACTGATGACTTTTGTAAGATGCTGGTCTAGCCAAGACCTAGTTTTTGATGGGGCTGGAAACGGCTGACTGGTTAGAGAGAAATAGTCCTAGTCCTTTCTTAACAGGTCATCACCACGTTATTCTCTGCCAAGTTATTCTTCAGCAGAATTAATGGGATTGGATGTCGTTCCTGGTCTGCTCAGGGTTGCTTGCTGGCTCACGCCACTACAGCTGTTGAATGACATCAGCACAGCTCTGTTACTCCACCCCAACCATAAGATGGGCAAGTTAATGTTGGACCACGCTTGAGCATGCTCTGAAATAAACCTAATGAAAAGAGTTCTTGTTTGTCATGATACTCAAAGCACTTCCACTCCTCCACTTATAACACTATGTGTCAAGCTGTTAGGACACTAACCAATTCATAACCAATGACGCTTATGTGTGGCGCCCCTTCCTGTTGCCAGCATTTGCCTAGTACTTATGCGCGCCATTGAATTCATGTCTCATAGAACTGCGACTCATTTCTCACCTCCTTCTTTCCCCACAGTGTGGTTCCTCTGCTCAGGGAATCCATAGGGGATCTTGATGCAACGGACGCCTCCTTCTCTGACCAAACCCTTCCTGAATGCTACCAAAGGTGAGTTATTTCATCTTCTGACCCTATTTCAGGAAAGCTGGCTACTTAGTTAGACAAAGTTAACCTGGGATATCAACTGAAACATAACTAGCTATCCAAGTAGCCACATTTGAAAAAAATAAGAACTTGAAACCCTATCGAGGGTCAGAACCTCAATCTTGCAAGAAAGTTCCAGGTTTTTGGCTAAAACAGTTCTTAGATAGCCAGAGACAGTCCAAGCATCCTAATGAGCCGCCTGAACCTTTGAGAAAAAACTGGGCTAAGCGCTTTCTAACCGCTATCAGTTCCCTGCAGGTCCAGCAGCTTCAGGGTGTCTATATGACCTCCAAGAACCTCACTTCTGGACCCTTTGCACAGATTTGTATATTGGTACACTCAAACTCTCGTGGCGCCCGATGCAGAGTCTAGATGGATTCTAACAGGAATAGCAATCATCCAAACGCACAACATTTTCACACATGTGGGGACGTTGAAACACCGCCTTAACATCTTGATGCGAACTTATTAAGAGATATTTCAAATTTTCATTACTGATCTTTTCTGCCCGTCCCAGGTTGGCGTCAGACAACTGTATGTTTCATATTTATTGGCGGCCAATGTATAAGTCTGCCCACCAGTTGACTCCTATCGTGGGCAGTCCCGGACCAAGGCCTTCTGTCTGCTGTGGGGAAATGTCTTCCACCTCAACACCTCTTTGGGTTTTTCTGATTGCCTCCACTTCGCCTCTTGGATCAAGATGGAGCTGTTTGCCTGTCCAGCCTCTCTCTGACTCCACTCCTGGCCAGGAAATCAATTGACCAGCTACAAACGTGATTTTTTGAGGGAAGCAAGATACTTGCAAAGCATTGGTGTCCCCTCTTCGATCCATATTTGAACTGTTTTTTTTTATAAGGCTCTGCGTTTCTTTTCGGAATGTCCCCACTAGGTTATTCGATTTTATAGCGCCCGAACATCCCGACCAATTTTCTTTTTCACTGAGTGTGTGCATAATCTGAAGGCCCTTCTTCCTCATATTGCGGTACCGTTTCCAGGGTTTTAAATTATTTGATATACAGGAGTTTCACTCTCGGACTGTTTGCTCAGAAGGCAGACAGTACTGGTGAGCCCAGCTTGCACGTTCGGGGTCATCCGGTGTACGTTCACGCTGCTTTGATTTGTTCAAGTTGCACAGTTGTAAAGAAGTGAGAATTAGTTCGCCAATGCCATTATGTAAACAAACGTTGGTCTGCATTTCTTAAGTGCCTTTGTAAAAATGAAAAAAAAAATCATGGACAATCGCTTTCACTGCATCGTGGTGTGATGCGTCAACATGAAATGCGAGAAAGCTGGATCTTTATGACCTTGAGTTCTGTCCTACAATTAAAACAGTACGGTGCATTTGCGCTTTGCTGTTTTATGCATGGTTACGTAATATTTGAACAAGTTCTAAAACCTGTCATATAGACAGAACATTACACAGAAGCCAGCGTTGTTGACTTCTTACTGGAAATCATAAAACATCTCATGATTATTTTTTTTTTAATACACAAGAAGCGTACAAAGCATCAGTAGGCAAGTTCCATACATATCCTTCAAGTAAAATGTCGAGCCATATTATGGGTGTATTATCCCGTCAAGTAAGCTGTGGAAACAGATTAATCAAGGTGTAGTCCCGGTTCTTGATACAGACTTTTTTTCAGTTTTAAATTGATTCAAGAGTCATCCATGGAACTTGTTTTTTCAAAAAAAAAGACTTACGCTTATCAGTGAGTTTCACCTAATACCTATTTTATTTTGTGTTTTTGTGTAGCTGTACTTTGTTAAAATAAAATACATCTACTCTGGAAATGGGTTGACGAAATGACATTTGAACAGTTTAGTTGCTTGCACGGATGAAGATGTTTTTAGGTATGATTTTTCAGGACACTATGTATATTGTTAACAGTTGTTAAACTTTATGTTTAGATTTTATAACACCCACACACACACCACACACACACACATACACACACTAATACTTAAACATACTTTCACAGAAATAGTAAAGACCTTTTACACCGAATTTCACTCGCCTATGTAAGAATAAACCATGTTTTTCTTGTAAACACAATAGTCTTAAATTTTTCACGATAACCATTTCACCTGTTATTCTAGAATATGCAAGTGTTCTGCAAAAAATATGACAAAGTAGGCTCACACTTACACCCACAAGCAAATATCAAAGAATATTTGGATGTTAGAAAATGTGGAATATTCATAAAAAAGAAAAGAAAAAAAGTCTAGTACATATAGACAAGAACATCAGTAATGGGTCATTTCCACCGAAAGTGGTTCAGTAACGATTCGTGATGGTACATCCTGATCTGGCTTGCGTTTCCACCACCAACAGTACCCTTACTTAATAGGCGGTGTATGCCGCAAAGTAGCGAACTACGCCATTCTGTGTATGAAAATATAAAAATTATAAAATACACTGTTTTAAACAAGCCCAACACACATGAGCTTCATTCCCCTTGTGTCGTAATTTTCCTTGTAGCATGTGCAAGTGACGATTTTCTGTCCCCCAATCAAGCGTTCTGCAGTGAATCTAGATCCACCCTTCAGGTACCGCACTACAGTGCTAGTTACCCAAACGGACGGGTGCGGGTGCGGTTCACTATTTTGGTTTCTGACAATGGAAACAAATAATTGCGTACTGTACTGAACCATACTGGTTCAGTGTTTTTGTTTTTTTTTTGTCAAAAGTGTGCCAAAAGGCACATAACCTTCACTTAAACCAGTAAATGTTTTAAGAAAGTTAGTGAGTCTTGGGCTTTGTACTTTGATGGCAGTAAAAAGCAGATGCAGATCTGTAAACCAAATAATCTCTAAATGCAACACACATGAACTCTAATTTGTCTTTGTATAAATATACAGGCAAGAAACAAACTACTCTGAGACAAAAGCTTTGTTCACTTTCTGTGTGGCAATGAGAGATCAACAAAACAAAACCAAAGATGTAGTTGAAAGCAGCCAAACCACAAATCCGGCGTTGATGGAATCAGTAGTGCCTGAAATTATGTCTTTATTGTATGGAAATCAATCTTCATCCATTAGGACATGCTCCAAGGAATCTCAGTATTCGCTTTTTTCTTATTTACATTCTTACTGAGAAAGTTCCATTTAAGACACAGTATGGAAACATGAATATGCCAAGTTTGAAGAAAGCTCAATTTTCAGAGGCACTTAATGCAACCCAGATGCAGTTGGTCCATAATAACCTTTTCCATTTCCTCTATTATAATTCAAACATTTATTTTTTGACAGCAAGAACATGACTACCACCGCGTCAAAATAATCATCCCACTCCCAATCGAAATCTTGTAATGAAATGCACCCTTGGCCCACCGTTACTCAAAAGTTATAGTGGTCAAATTTGATCTGTAATAACTTTCGATTATGTCATTTGCATGGTCTCCTGACCCTCCGGCGACTCTAGGCTCTCACGTGGACCGCCTTGACTGCTTTTCGTTTTTCTAAAAACCCAGGAGCACTGGAAAGGGAATCTTTTTTCTTGAGGAGCACAAGCTTCTTGGCTATCACGAAACGATATGTGGAACTATCGTTCATCCTTCAAGGTCTTCAAATCCCTCAGGACCACTGGGAATTCATCCAACATGTCAACCTCTAGAGAATGAAGGTGTCCACTGATGATCATCGAGGTGAAGTGGTCCTCCCAGATCCACAGACATCAAACTTACGTCGCCTGGCTCCTTGCCTGTGCGCGCCCAATAGAAAACTAGTTCATGGTCTGGCACACGTGTGAAAACAACACAAATGCTGTGTCGTCACGTGTGCACGCGCCAGGACCGTGTCTGGCAGACTGCTGAACACATGAAGGTAAGCACAAAGGTCTGAGGAATGCTGCGTACGGTTCGAACGCGTGGAGGGGGAGGCTAGGCACGGACCGTGGGTCCAAAACGGTCCGGACGTCACTCACAAGCCCACACACGTTCGAATAGCAACAAACAGGCAGTCCAACAGTATGCGAACTGACTAGTGCTCAAGGGTCTTGCTGTCACATGTGACAATGGCAAGGCCACGAATTAGGCGACACGAAAGTATGGCGCAGATACACTGTCACTCAGGTCACACACCGCGGAAACACAGATGCAACAAAACAACCACCGCGGGTGGATGCACACAAGAACGGAGCACAAGCAAGGTAACAAGTTGCATGAGCGTCCACATAGAAGCGATACCAGATGTGGGCACAAGGTGGTCACAGGATTCACGGCACAGTAGTCCGACAACAAACACAAACACACAGGGGAACAGAGGGACACGAAACCAAGGCCCCAAAGCAGACTCGACTCGAAGACGGTGTGACGGCGGAGTAAGATATGTTGAAGCGTCATCCAAAAAAAAACGCAAGCATAGGACAAGCTTCGCAAAACTTTAAGGTGAGCAAAAGTATCAAACACTACGCAGAAATGCAGCATTCCTGAGCATTAATCTAGTTTCGACATCCTTGACAGTGTAACTTTAAGGTGACAAAAGTATAGTTAATGCACAGGTTGCAGGTGGTCCCAGAACACTGAGCAAGTAGGTGACCATTGTACTGCAATTTACAATTGAGCTTTAAAGTTAAGTACTCTGCATGCTTAAGGTGCATTAGCCATTAACAGACCATCAGTCCGTCTTTAATGAAGTCAGTCAACTTAAGGAAGTTGGAGACATGCTTTGAATTTCTTTTTGGGGCCATTTCGCCCCTCCTTGCAGTGAAGGGCACCAACCTCACTGGACAAACATCTGACTGTGACCAAAATCATGCAGCATATGGTTATTCCATTTCCGAAGTAATGGTACAGAAAGTGCCTGAAGTAAATCTGGGAGACATTAACACGCTTTCCAGCCTTGAACAGGGAGCCGCACTAGGCCTAATGCTCCGTCTCCTTATAAGCTGTACATAGTGGAACACTAAAACCCATTTGGGATTTATGTGGATTGGATATAAAATTACACAAAGTGTGCGACCAAGGGGGGAGATAATTACATGACACCACGGAGAGAGCAAGGAGTTAACAACCGTCTTCTAACGATGAAAAAATAATTCAACACCAGTGAAAGGTTTTTCAGAAAGACTTGGAGTTCAAGTTTAAAAGCAGTTGATGAATTCACTGTTGCCGATAAACATATTTCTGAAGGGCTTCAGATGGGAAAAATTATGCACCGTGGCAGTTTTCTGGGCGGCCCAGGGAAGGTCCATGATAACATATCCTGCGTCCAAGTCAAACAAGCGGCCGTGGTTTTTACTTTGTTACTTTTGTTGTCTGCTGTAAACCACAAATCGACCCTCCTGGAAAAGCACCACAGACTAGACATAAATCAGCAGAACCCACTCAACCCCCCACAGAAAATCAGAAAGTGAGAGAACCTCATTAAATTCTTCTATAGACTGCTCTTTGGACCTTTAATATCTGCTAAACAAAGGAGTTGGAAGTGTTGTACAATACAATAAGCTTGGGTTTTACAAACTAGGCCACTCTGGATGTTAATGTCACACATCATAAATAGTAGGCATTTTCCCCGATCCATCTGGAGCTGTTAACCCCCATCAGTCTGGAACAGGAGTACATTTTTTTTCAGACTGCACCTGAGAGAGGGCTTCATATTGAGAACAAAGACCCCCTGAGCAGTCATGTTCTCACACCATGTCTACACTGAAAGCATCGCCATTAACCTCAAAATTTTTTATAAATAACGGACCAATCAGATGAGCGTTCAAGGCAAGACTTGAGCTCCAATAAAATAGGAAAATTTCTTTGTTTCCTACTTTCTTCATAAATGGAAATATGATATCAAAACTGACTGCATGATGAATTTTAGAATGGCAAAGAAAATGTATATAAATCTACCTTTTTACGTAACAGCTCTGCAGAAGATTTAAAACTGAAATAAAATGCATAATCAATTAATGATGTTTAAAAAACAGCAAATTTTATACAAAACTCGTAATTATATTTGTTTAAAAAACCCAACAAATTCATAATTAATATTTCTGAAAGAAAAAAAAATAGAAATGGAGAACCTGACATAAAATCATAATTAATTTATTAATATTTGTAAAAAAAAAAAAAAAAAAAAACTGTGTAGACCACTCTGTCAGACTTTAGGAATTACAATATCTAATTTTATTTTGAATTTAATTTTAAAAACACCAGCAAATAAATTCCTAATTTTGCTAGCTGATTAATAGCCCATGTCTTGTTAGCGTTATGATGCATGGATTCATGTTTATTCCCTGTGTTTTTGTCTGTGTTTGTGTGTGTGTGTGCGCTTTTTGTTGACGCAGTTTATTGTGTTTAGATAAGCACTCTTGCGGCCAATGGTGGATGGTGAGGTGTCCCAGTCCCCGTACCCTTCCTCTGTGTTGCTTCTTGAATAATATGACGGTTAATAGCCCTGATCCCTCTCTTGTACTCATTTTTGTCACTGATCGCTCTTGCCTCTCTGGACTCCTCAGCTGGGGAAGCACCTGGGAAGACTCGCCCGGCCCGCGTGCGCCCCTCTGGCTCGCCGCCTAGCCAATGAGACAACAACCACTCACTGAACCAGTAGACTACTATTTTACCAAACATTCATTACCCAAAGATGCCTCTCCAATGGGAAATCCCAATGGTCTACTGGAAAACGGGCTTTATTAAGAGTTGGCTGGAAATCTCTACAGCACACCAATTAAAAAACGTCACATTATCTTGCGACACGCGCATATGCAGTTGTGGTGCTACCAAGAAGGCATTTACAACTGGGAATGCACAATCACGTGTTATGAAAATGGGTGTGCCCTGAAGGGAAAATGCCTTGCCTCTATGCCAAACCGGACTGGTACACGTCAAATACCAGGGTCGTCAGGCTTCTTCAAACTTCGTTCTGGATTGACACATTGCAATGTTAGATATGATTGTTATTCAAGTCTGAAACGCAGTACCCACATTACCATTTGTGCAAACTCTGTGAAGCTTGGGGCGACGAACCAAACCAAGCGGATGGAGAAGCCCTCTGCCAATGCGCTGCATTCGTGGAAAATGCTCCATTAACCTTCTGTCTAATTAGACGGTAATCTCGTTCAAAAGGACTCACCAGGATACAGCTTACCCCCAGGCACAGCTGTGTTGCAGGCCCATATCCCTGTTCTTCTTGATCTTATCAGTGAATCGAAGCTCTCAGGTCTCCATGTGTCCGTTCCAAATAACACATGGACACTAGTACTCCCCAAAGTTTGTACAGCCAAGGAGGAAAAGTGCAATCACAGTCATAACGTACTTTGATTCACACTCAGATCCTTATTTTGCATTGGTCAGTGTGTTTCGAGGACGTAAAGTAACCAGCTCTGTTCCATCCACCAACAAGTGTGCTTCCTGTTATCAGTAAAGGAATGACATCAGTTTGAACACTAGAGATGTTGCACATGCCTGACCACAACAGTGACATTACAGCAAAGCAGACTTGTCACCCAGTTTACTTTTAGGTCCTACAGAACCCCCTGAAGAAGGTATTAATGCAATATGAACAAAAAACAAACATAGGGAGTGTTGACAGTACCAAGCTCCATGGGGGGTTCAATCCTGCTCCTGGAGGGTCCAATGTTCTGCGCGAGTGCAGCTCCAACAACACTGCCTGGACCGTTTCGAGTGAATCTGGATAAACCTTGAGTATGCTGGTTGCAGGTGTGTTTATTATGGTTTGGAGCTAAAACTCTGCAAGACATGTGGCTCTCCAGGAACAGGTTGAGGACCACCCCCTGACACGTATTGGTTAGTGAAGTCAACTGGAGTCCTATATTAATTCCTTTTGTGGCGGTCTATAACAAATCCAGCCAGTCGTCGACTTAAAGGGGATGAAGAGAGTTTTTTACAGGGCCCCAATAAACAACGAGCTTAGTTGTATAAACAAAACTTACTAATTTGCACCCTACTCTCTTTTTAGTTAATCAAATTACAATTAAAACGATGGGTGGGGAACAAGTGCGTAGCCCTGACTTTACTAAACAAGGGAACGTATTAAGTAAACAGATTAACATTTGATTAAATGCCAAACAATATAACTTGAAACATGGCCACAAATCAATTAATTATGGGAAACATATTTTAGTTTGCGGACATAATATCTAGTTTTTTCCTGATGTTTATGTGCCAGGCTCTGCAGGTTTTTTAGCATGCTGATAGTCCTAAGAAAGATGTTTTGAGCCATGTCTTCTGAACATGAAAAATGTTTTTTGTTTGGTCCGACACAATTAGAAAGTGCGTGGGCGTCCAATGTTGTTTTTGGACCACGTACATGAACTGTTCATTGTATGGAACAAGTCTTCCCCTAAACCATTTGACACATTTGTCACCCTATTCTTCTGTTTTGTGTTTAACAGAAGGAAGCTGGAAGACAGTCACTACTGTTTGCTACTTTTAACTTGCACTGGCAACTTTTAAGATCGGCATTCGAATACTGCAAGTAAGAGTGTTTTGACCTAGACGAGGATGGCGACATGCAAGAAAAACAACAGCTCAAGACGCTATGAAACAAAAAATTCTCATACAATATGCTTGAAGCACAAAACATCAGCGTCGTTTTTTTAGTAACAAGAAAGCGCAACAACACCAGGGAGCGCGTCTAGTTATGAAAGGTTTGAATCTGTGCTCTTTTTTTATGGTAAACTCCCCCTGGGGAGTTGTGTGGATTTGACTGTCAAAATAAGGTGTGGTCGCTGCATCTACACCGCCAAACTATACCTGCAAAAGCGTGGTGTTAGATCCTCTAGATGAGAAAGGCTTAGAGCAGCATGCCTTAGCTGCCGTAGAGGAGTTAGGGACCTCCTTTTTCCTGCTTCACCCTAAATAAATATCCTGTAAGACGAATCGGTGACACCGCGTGATCTCAGATCATCTGAAGCCACCGAATCGTGGCTTAGGCGGCATCGCTGGGCCTCTTGATACACAGTGCCCTGACAGGTCATACAGGGGGCTGGTATTGAGGGCCTAGGCTTCGTTGATAGACTTCCGCGGGACTCCTACGACACAAAGGTCCGTAGAATGCCCGTTTGAAATCAAAATTCATTTTCCGAGAGACTGGGCACGAGTGACACACATAGGGAAGTAGGTTCTCTGGAAAGTAACCTGTTTTGACAATGACACCATGGTAACACTGCGAGTTGATGTGTTGTAGCATTACCAATTCTCTGCCAAATTTCGGGGGGCACATAAGGGTCTACTGGTAACCTAGCGATGTTGAAGCACAATCGCACAGAGTCACTTCAAGCGAACTGCTTTCTGTGGTCAAAGTGGGAAGGCAATGACTGATTACAACCGTTGCGAAATCTGTGTGCGAAATCTTTAGCCCACATGTAACATTCCCAGTCTCATTGATAGCTATTGACTGGATTTAGCCCGAAAATTCACAGAATGACTACATTTGACTGCAACTTTATCCTTACCTGCAATCCACAGCAGCCCACTGCGTTCATGATGGAGGCATTGTGAACAACATGATACTGAATCCCAGCATTCAGCGCTCGCAGAACTAGGTCACTGTGGGTCGTAGCTCTGGGGAGATTAAATTGATTTTTTTTTTTTGCATTCAGGACTCCAAAATATGCCCCAACCACAGAAAATGGCTACTCATCAACATCTTTCTTACTACTGTGTTGTACTGTTTACAATGTGGAATTAATCCAAATTGCACCAGAAACGCTTATCCTTTCGATCTTGAATATATCATTAAACTTTATTAAACCCACACATTCTGAAGTGCAGGAAAATGAGGAGTCAGACCCCCGTCCCCCTCCCGCTACGTGGGTTTTGGTGGTTTGGCTGGAAAAACTCTGGAGCCAAACACCATGCAAAGCTCAACCGTGACTAGAAGCGACCGAGACGAGAAAGTGCAGCGTAATTAGCTCATCTCTTCTGGAGCGTTTCCACAGTACCGAAACGCCTCAGACGTCCACTTCTGGTAAGACCGATAACGCCTCAGACGTTCACTTCTGAGGCGTGGGTACTGCTGCACCCCAGGGTTTAGTATCCTGAATAATAGGAAACATTACCATTATTTATCTTCTGTTGGGCTGTAGAAAGTGTTTTCTGTTGTTTTTTTCCTTACACTTATGGTTTAAAGTGCACTTAATTGTTTTTGTGGGCATTATCCGAATCAGAATGGAGTTTATTAGCCAAATAAGTTTGAACATTTTCTCCAATTTCTCATTAAATTTCTTTATTAATAATGAAATCTGACTCAAGATAGGCCAGTGATAAAGCTTTTCCAATGCAAGTCTACAGTTTGCTGGTCATATAATTAGAATATCATCAAAAAGTTGATTTATTTCACTAATTCCATTCAAAAAGTGAAACATTTATATTATATTTATTCAGTACACACAGACTGATATATTTCAAATGTTTTATTTCTTTTTAATTTTGATGATTATAACTGACAGCTTAAAGGAAAGAATCCCAAATTCAGTATCTCAGAAAATTTTTTAATATTGTGAAAAGGTTCAATATTGAAGAACACACTGGTGCCACACTCTAATCAGCTAATTAACTCAAGCACCTACCCGAATGTGAATTTAGCATTTCCTTTGGAAATCAGGTCCAGCAAACCAAGGTACTGGTAGCTTTGGCACTGTGTGCAGAGTGCCAGAAGTCCTGTTCGGAAAATGAAATCTGCATCTCCATAGGTTAGTCAGCAACAGGAAGCATGAAAGTGCTCTAAAAACTTCCTGGTATACTGACTCATTGACCTTGGACCTCAGAAAGCACAGTGGACCAACACCAGCAGACCGACATGGCACCCCAAACCATCACTGACTGTGGAAACTTTACACTGGACAGCCTCAAGCAACGTGGATTGTGTGCCTCTCCTCTCTTCCTCAGACTCTCCCTGGGACCCCTGATTTCCAAAAGGAAATGAAAAATTTACTTTCATCAGAGAACATAACTTTGGACCACTCAGCAGCAGTCCAGTCCTTTTGTCTTTAGCCCAGGCGTAGACGCTTCTGACGCTGTCTGTTGTTCAAGAGTGAAAGCGACACAAGGAATGCGAAAAGCTGAAACCCATGTCTTGCATAAGCACGTCTGTGCGTAGTGGTTCTTGAAGCACTGACTCAGCTGCAGTCCACTCTTTACAGTGGAATCTCCCCACATTTTTTGAATGGGTTTTGTTTCACAATCTTCTCCAGGGTGCGGGTTATCCTATTGCTTGTACACTTTTTTTCTTCTACCACATCTTTCATTCCCAAGTTATTTTAAAAACTTAATAATCAGTTAATAGCTAAATAATCAGTGTGGTGCAGAAAGTTGTCATGTGACAGGAAAACTATTAAACAGAAATGATATCACAGGAAGGACCACGTGTAGAGCTTTATGATTAGATTTTAAAGGTATTGAAGTTTCCCAAAAATGTCATATATTTTGTGCTTATATGAAAAGACAAGCCAAAAAAATCGAGTAACTCCAAAAAATAATAATCATGATTCAAAAGATATCTAAAGCTTTTTTTTTTTTACTACGAAATATATTTTAAAAACTTCTAAGTGAGCGTTTATTAAGTACTTTTTTTAAAAAATAATATTTTATATAAAAATAGTGAATAAACTTTTTAAAAATGTCTTCGAAGCAAGTTATAAACACAGGATATTGCATATCTTAGCATATTGTGTTTTAAACTAAATGTTAAAAAAAAATTTTTTTATCATTGCAGGCATCATTATTTGTCATCGACCAGCATATTGCAGAGAGGCAGTAAGTATCTTCCCATCTCATATTAGCAATATTTCAAAATGCAATCATCTGGTTCTGTGTGATGCATTTTAGTCAACTATCCAGGATTCAGACACTATAATGTGTTTACTCATCCACATGCCAAAGAATTGACGTGTTAGCCTCCAGATAAACACGACTACACTGACGGATGATCTCTAACCTTTCACAGGATGTATTTAGCATCGCCACAGACAAAGACCGATGAAATACAACATCGCAATAAACACAGATAATAACAGAATGCCCAGTTGCGGGTCCGCCAAAAAAGATAAATCAACAAAATATAAGCTCATTAAATGAAAAAAAAAAAAAGAGCTGCCTTGGCGATACACTATTATTTGTATCGTTTATCAGACAGTGATTAGCTTGGCAAATACATTAAGTTCTTGACCAATTTTAAGGCTGATAAATGGCGTGCACGTTTGGATGTTATGGTTTCCAAGGTGTTTTCAAAACTGTTTATGGATTTATGATTGTTTGGATTACTTACTGTGCATAAATCTTAATAATACACATAATCGGTACATCAATTCCTTGTTTTATCCATGGTCTGAAAGCTGTTTAATTGCATAGGCCTCAACTATGACTTCCCAATGTGAGTGGGGATCAATCCAGTGGTACGTAGTTAGCAACGATTTAGCTGACCTTCATCTTGAACTGGTTTATTTTGTAGGTTCATAGGCTGTGAACTAAAGTGAATACCTTTTGTTTCCACCCAGCTGATCCCTGTAACGAATGGAACACAAGGTGCAGTCAAAGGTCCTTAATCTAAATCTAAGGCTTACAACCCACTAAAGGCTCATAGACCCATCTGGTCTCCACCCACAAGTGAAACTGTGGTGTAAAGTCAATGTTTATTTATTGGTTTTGACCTGACACATATTTCTTTCAGTCTGGTTTTGTTTTATTTGGGAGAGTAACAGGTAGAGTCAGGCAAGTAGTCCGAAGGCCATCTCTGTCACTCTCACAGGCAGCGATTTCCAAGCACAGCGCCTAAAAAGAAAGTTTCTATGGTTAATGCAAAAGTTTTTGCGAGCGAATGCAATTTTTCGTGGAGAAATCACAAACATTTTTTTGACTGAATGCTCACAAAAGAGGAACACAAAACGTGAGCGCTTGCCAAGGTTTTTTGTGTGGATAAACAAAGAATAATTAAATTGGCAAGCAAAGTTGCTCAGTGGAATGCAAAGATTTTTTGCAAGCAAAATGCACAGTTTTGTGTATGTGTTCTTGGGGGTACTCAAAGGTTTTTTCACATGAACCCAACGGTTTTCCTTTGGAACACCACATTTTTTTAGATCAAGCTCAATATTTTTGGTGAAATAAACCCCAATGTTTTCTGGGGGGAACCGCCAGCAACAATATTTCCATGGGAAGCGGTAAAATTTCATGAACAACATGTGTTTTGCAAGAGAAACACAAGTGTTTTTGCGCAGGGAAGTTACAAAATGTGTGCAAAGGAACACACCGATGTCTTTGGTGTACACACCAACATTTTTTTTACCCCACCATGTCACTTCAGGTTTCTTATTTGAACTACTCCTATTTAAAAATATATAATTTGTAGAGTAATTGTAAAAAACAGAGTCAATAAAAATAAAAATATTCGTTACTACAAAGGAAAGTAACTGTGAGTAAGCTATGTGTTTTTTATTTTGGGCAGATATATAGATTGGGTCCATCTTATGCATACTGAGCTCTCGTTCTCATGGTTAAAGTTGCAGGACCAGTTGTGCCATTGAGGTGTCCCGTGTTTACCTTCAACGCAGACTGATGTGTTACGCAGAGCTCAGTCCGAGGTGTGATACCCGTAGGACTCGTCTCGGAGCTCTCCAGTGGAGCTTCCTCACCATTTTGTAAAGTACGAAATGGACTCCATCAAGTTCGTGCATTGTGCCAGACCAGAATGGGCTTAGTCTGGCAAAGAGAGGTGTTTTTTTTGCGGCTGTGGGCCCTATTGGATCCGGTGCCTGTCCATTCCAAATCGCCAGCGCTGCTCGCTGCCTCCAGCTGGTTTGCTCAGCAAACCGACCAGGCCAGCATCTGAAAAACAATTTGGATCTTAATAGAATGTACTTTGCGCAAATGGTGGGAAAATTGGGTGTGGAGAGGTAGGCTGTGTTTTTGGCAAAGAACCACATGTTTTTCTGATTAAAAAAGTTTTGCACAGTGCACACGACCGCTTCTTTGGGTACACAAAAATTTGTACACCACCCAGTGTCCTTCAGATCTATATTTTACTCTAATTTACAAAACAAAAATTTAAGTGTGTACAAAACATAGTACTAAAAATGGATCTACAAATGAAAGTACTGTGAGTAGGCTATGTGTTCTATTACTATATATAGATTGTCATTCGTATGCCATACTGAGCTCTCGTTCTCTTTTTTAAAGTTCAGAAATGCTTGAGGTGTCCCGTTTTGACCAACTGGAGAGCAGATCTCAGGCCCGAGGGGTGATAACCTATGACTCGGCTCTAGCCTCTCCATGGAGGTTTGTAAAGTAACGAATGGACTCCATCATGCATTTGTGCCACGACAGACTGTGCTTAGTCTGGCAAGATGAGGGGTGTTTTTTTGCGCTGTGGCTGTTGGGATCGGTTGCTTGTCCATCTCCACTTGCCAGCGCTGCTCGCTGCCTCCCAGCTGGTTGCTAACAGCAACCGTACAAGGCCAGAGCATCTGAAAACAATTTGGGTCTTAATGAGAATTTATTTGCGCAATGGTGGGAAATTGGGGGGGGTGGAGAGGGAGAGCAGAAGGGGGGGGGGGGGAAGGAATGAGTCGCCTGGATCCTCGCAGCACCTTGTCATAACTTCTCAGTAAAAGCATACTAGAGCTGTCCTACAGTTTATTGAGGGTTTGTCTTTTATATTTTCAGAATTGATGTGATTTGTGCATATGATTACAAATGGGGGGGGGGGGACATGGCAGAAAGATAAACATACCAAAATTCTAAGTGAGTTCCCAATCCCCGAGTAGTAAACACCTTCGTTTTAAAATATCATTCCAGTCTCCAATGATTTTCTGAGTGCAGCAGTTATGTTAATGATCGCTTTATGTCTTGTGTTGCTCGTGTTGTGTATGAGGGGCATTCAAGCGCTCCAATGAATGAGAACGATGCCCAATTCTACTGGGATCCCCCCTTTGTACCCGTCTCCCTTTTCCCCTGGTTTTGTTTAGGCCCAGTCAGCCAGTAGCAAACGTGTCCCAGCAGAAAGGGCCAATCATGGTTGGGACTGTGGCGAGAAAGAGGGTTACTACAGAAAAATTAACTGTTTGTTGTTTGCCAGGGTCTGCTCAGACCACCTCAGAGGACCAGAGGGAAGGTTTGAGATAGGTGTGAAGGGTAGGAAATTAAGGTATTCTTTGGCTCAATAAAATTTGACGTAGCAGCTGCGTGACTCCAGAGTTTTGTTTTGGTGGGATCTAGTTGGGGTGAATGCTCACAGAAACATGTCCGGGTCACATTATACCCCCAAATCAAGAGAAAGTTGATAAATGATGTACATGATATATAGTAGACTATTTAAATTTGCATGCATGTATAAGATGTATACATTTTATATTTTAAATGTAATAAGTTTGTCAAATATAATGAATTATGAATGATGATGGATGATAATAATAAATAAGTCAATAATTTTGCATACAGTTGGGACTAAAATATGTAATAAATGCAAAAGGTGGTTCAACAAAATACTGACATAAGGGGCGTGAATGCAGCCTGGAATATGGATACAACAAAAAAAACTGTTGTCCGTCTTCATTTCAGGCTGTAAAGGCAACAAAATGTGATTATTTAAAGGGGGGGTGATTCTTTTCTTTACCCCTCTGTATGTGTGCGTGTATAAATTTGCTCAAATTCACTAGAAAAAAAAAAGAGAAATAGAAATCTTTGAGGCAATTGTTGACCATACAGTAAGAGTTTAAAATGAATGTGAATGGATCATTTAGTCTTGGAAGAATTGACTGATGTTTAAGGTTTATAATGAGGACCTCTGACTTTTGATTGTAGACTTTAGATTCTAACTGAGCACAGTTTTAAAACATTGGTAAGAAACATTTTTAAAACTCGAGAGGAGACAGATATCTAAATGTTCAGTTTTGATCAGTGGTGTCTGGGACGAGAAACCAGTGAGATCATTGCTTCTTTTAGCTTCGCTCAAAGTAATTCAGGCATTGATTTTGAATTTATGTTTTGTTAATATTTTTGTCACGACACTGTCTTTATCTCTGGACATAAAAATACCAAGGAAGTTTCTTAGCGATATAAACTTATTAGCATGCATCTCATCAAGTTTTTACATTTCTGCCGCTATGCTTGTAACAGAAAGGGTCAGTGTTATGATATTCAAGACAATATAAAACACACTGGTTTATCCAGGCCTTTCCACATCCATACCAACATACTCACAAACAATAAATATCTGATAATGTCTAGATCTGTTAAAATAACCAATAACAGGAAATAGCAACCTGTTTCCTTTTGCTTATGGGCATGAATCCATTCCCCCAGCGGCCACTGCTTTCTCCCAACGATTATTGGTGGCGAAGTCTTGTGCTTTCTTGCTCACGTCATCGCTTGTCGAGGCAAGACCATCGTCCAGGGGGAATACTGAAGAATGTCCTTTTTTGGGGTCTGTTGTGTTTTCACTCAACCATCTTTTATCTGTAATCCTCCCTCTATGTTATACATAGAGGACAGCATGGAGCTCGGTGAATAGCCACTAATAACCCAGTGGGACCAGAAAGAGGAAACACATCTGCTGATCCAAACTAGTATCCGTCATGCTGTTGGCTTGCTATGGATTTGTAAGTCATGATGACCAAGTAACACCAGCTCTTGCTACCTTCAAAATCTGCCTGAGAGTGAGTTTGAAAGTCATTATGAGTTGATGCGGTTGGCCACCATTTTGTAATTTCAGGCCAACTTTTTTAGTGCTTATGCAACAAAGGTAGGATTAATTAAAAAAACAAGCATTAGGTGTATAATAAATGCTTTAGCCATTGTTTTTTAGCATTCTTGTGGTGCTTATGGGAGGAATATGCTTAGGAAATTGTTGTCCACCGTTCATCAACACATTACTAAATCACACCAAGGCCAAGTTCATCGCAATTGCCTTATTAAAAATTAGAGGCAACAAATAAAGACAAACAAATTAAAAAATGAATGTAAAAAAAAAGATGTACAACTATCAGTGCTCTCCCACAATATAAAACTAAGTGTGAGCAAAATTAATTTGATTCTTACACATAATTTTATTAAAATAACAGGCCTCCACCTTGGAAAAAACTTTGTCGCTATTTATCAATCAATCTCAGTACATGCGAAAAAAAAAACAAAAAACAACTTACACTCTATATCATTTCATCAATAAACAATATATAACACATTTATGAACAAATATGATTTTTTTGATTCTATTCGTCTCCCATTTGGGAAAGTCACGGATTAATAAAGTCTACCGAGTTTCCTACCTGGTGGTCGAAACCTCTTAAATGGACCATTCCTACATGACTTTCTTCTGAGACATACCAAAATTCTTTGATACATTCAGTAATAGGGACGCCCTTCAAGAGTAATGAGCACTGCATTATTAAGGATATTCACCTTGCGGAAACAATGTAAGGGTCATGAACACGAGTGCTTCATTTTTGTGTGTGGTCTGGAAAAGACTAAAAGTGATCAGGAAGAGCCTGTGGAATGCTGTCCACTTCCAGTCAAGGGATGCACTAGCCAGAATGAGTCACTTCCTCAGAATCTTACCTTTGTCCTGTTGAGTGTGCCCTTCAAATGTCATAGACATTGACACATCCTTCCACTGAAAAACCCAAAGTAAAAGGAGATTGAGATTTGCGAGTTTGGGTTTGGGATGTTTTGGATGTATGGGACGTCTCAAACAAACAATGAGACGCCGTCAATGCCATTGCTGCAGGGAATTACTTGGATTGTGCAGGTCCAGAGATGCTGCTGCACTCAGCCAATGTTGGAAAGTCCCATTATAGGTGTCACGAAACGCTATTTGAACTATTAAGACGTATCGTGGAAACGCCTGAGGAAAATAGTGCTCACATGATTTTGCACAACCAAATTAATATTCGCTACAGCAAAAAATGGGATTTAGTGGCACCATTTGGCAAAGGCAACTAATGAGGAATGTTTGGGTGTGTTGAGTGTTGTCCTGCACGGGAAGGAGCTCCTCTTAGCATTCCGTGTAGACTTCATTTCCCATTGCCAAAAAGCGTTTAGTGTTCTGTCCATGCCTCCTGAATGAGCTCCTTTGTGAAGTAATGGGAGGATCGTTCCTGTGAGGCTAACAAAGAGGTTGCTGGAATCTCTCCGTCTCTCTCCTCTGCCCCACTCTCTAAGTTTCATTGCCATCTTTCTTTTTTTCACCTGTCCTCCCTCATTATAGTCCCAGTCTTTATCTCTTGTGTACCGTATTTAGTGTAAAGAGTAATTCAAAGCGTCTAGTTACAATCTTTGGAGGACGAGCCAGGCCATGTGGGTAGCAAGCACCTGTTCGTTGTTTTACAATCTTAGCATTTATTGGAATTGGTTGTTCCATTTTTTGTGGTGTGCGCATTTCACCATTTGCCTCAATCATTGACAGGCTTCTGCAATTTTCTGCAGTAATGTGACGAGAGCACAATTCCACAATCCAAGCTGACCAAACATGGGGGGGACCAAGCAGAGAGAAATCCGCGTTTCGACGTTATGCTCAAATCAGTTATCCGAACCCAAATTAATGTTTGTTTGCAGGTTTGTTTTTGATGTGATTTAGAGTTCCCAGACATGAGTTTCTCTGTTGAACAATAAATAATCTTTTTGGTCACTGTCATTGGAATGCCAACCATGGAAAGATCCACAAAATGACACTCTGAAGTACCTGAATTTTGAGATAAAAAATACCACTCTTGGACCACGTACAATATTTCTATTACCCTATAAACAAAGAGGTGGTAGTTGTTGTCCCTCATCGACTAATGGACCACTCTCATGCTAATATTGTTATTTTTCTTTTTTTAAATATGGATATTTCTAGAAGTCACTGCTACTGTCAGACATTATCATTAAAACAATTTATGTGTGCTGTGCATTGTACCCCATAGAGATATTTACTATAGATGCTCATTAGTTGCTGTTTCTATGGGCCACTATATGTAAGCTGTCTCCATATTGGAAAGTCAAAGCTGGTGTCCTCGATAGCAATTCGATTGCAAGCTAATATGTATTTGAATATCCATATCTGCAATGGACTTTAGCAGATGCTTTTGCTAAACTAAACCGCAATACATAGGACAAGATGACAAAGGCAGGTGTAGCTAAACAGCGCACATTAAAAAAATAACCATAGTTAAAAGAACCATTGTAATACATAGGCTTGAATTTAATTACACAAACCAAAACATTCTTACCAGTGAGAAAGATTAACCCAATTTCTTTGAGAATTTTAAATCTTGGCTGTTTTTACCCCAACAAGCCCTGTTGAAAAAAAACCAGCATATGCTGGTTAGGTATGTTTTGACGCTGGGATGCTGGTTTATGTCGGTCCTTTGCTGGTTTACGCTAGTCATGTGATGGCAAAGGACCAGCATAATAAACCAGCAATCCAAAACAATACTAACCAGCATATGTGTTTTTTTCAGCAGGGAGAGGCTACACACTATTTGGTATCTTGGAAAACTTATTGTTTTTTTTCCGTTGAGTGACAATGTTGACACATTCAAAGATGGTGGACAGGATCGACGGCCTCTGGAGTGGTCGAATTATGGCATCTACAGCTTACAATATCAATGATGTACCCTGTAGCATACAAGTACAGACCGCAGTATAATTTTCTTATGCTTTAATCTCTGTAATGGGAACAGAGCCACACTTGAGCATATAGCTTATATAGGCCTACATAAATTAAAACACTACAAGTTTTGGAGTAGGACAAATGCATTTATATGCGGGAGTAAAGTTTAAATAAGTTGTTATTAGACTCCCTGAGATGTGGGTTACACTTGGTCAAAAAGTCCATTACTCTCTTGTTGAGCTGTTAGCATCCATATTTCTAGCTAATAGCAGTGAAACTGTCAACTACACATGCTATGACTTGAGTTTGGGGGTTTCAGAATGCGTGTGGCTATTGTCTCACTAGGCAGTTTCGATAGGATTTCCTCCATCATGATCCTGAATCATTAACCCATACCAGACAACACTCTCTCAATCCCTCTTCACTTCATTACAGCGAGTCATTCCAGAATCATACAGAAAAAAGCCACTGATGATGAGGCTGTTACACAATACTGACCATTATACGCGGCATGTACTTTTCCTTCAAAAGGGTCACCTGTGTTCCTGCTTGAGTTCAGTTGTGTCGTGATCGCCCTCCATAAACTGTATCCATGTGGAGTGAAGATTAGTATCACAGCGTCATTTTAGAAACACTCTCAGCTGGTAGTAGCGCGACCGATAAGAGTTTCTGCTACTGCCGGACGTTATCATCAGAACATTTCCAGGAATGTCACTTCCACTTGCGCAATGAATCTTTTAATGCGATTGTTTCACAGACGTTGACACAGAATCGTGTATCTGCTGGTGTTTAAAAGATTTTTGTTCAGTTCAGCGTTTTTGTTCTTGTTTATGTTAATCTCCGAGTCAGAGTATGTTTGTTGGTTTTTGTGGGGGTGGTCAGGAGAATGAGAAGTCCTAAATGACAGAGCTTCCTGAACTTCGGGACAGTCTGTTCAAAGGAAATTAAAGAAAAGTACACTGTAAATAAACATTGCAGTGTTTTCACTGACATTGTAAGCTGACTTAATGCAAAGCAAAGGTTTCCTGTTACTTTGAGCTTCATAGTTATTCCTGCGGAAATTTACGCCAAAAAACTAACTTCACAACTTAGATTGTATCTTTCTTCTGAAGATGTGAGTATTGTTTGCCTGTGCATACTCTTTGCGACAATATTAGAGTGTTCTGACTTGGTTGCTATGGTGTTGCTTGCTAGGTGGTTGTCAGAAAAGAAGTTCTAGTGGTTTCAATGGAGTTGCTTAGGTTTCTGAGGAGTGTTTGCTCTGGCAGTGTTAGGTGGTTGCTATGGTGTAGCTAGGTGCTTGTTAAGGTGCTCTGAATGGTTGCGAGTGGTTGCTTTGGAATTGCAGTATTCTCATGCAATACTGTTTGCCACAATGCTATAGTGCTCTGGGTGGATGCTATGGTGTTTGCTATTGTGTAGCTAGTAATGTTTTCTGAATGGTTGCTATGGCGTTGCTTGTGATTGACGGTTTTCTAAAAGGTTGGTATGGAACTGTTGTTTCTCAGTGCAATACTCTTTGCTACAATGCTAAAGTGTTCTGAGCCATTGCTAGGTGGTTGTCAAGATGTTCTAATAAGTTGCAATGTGGTTGCTCAGGTTTCTGAATGTTTGCTGTGATATTGCTAAGTGGTTGCTAAGGTGTTCTCTGTGGTTGCTATGGTGTAGCTAGTTGCTTGATAGGTGTTCTGAGTGGTTGCTATGGAATTGCATCTAAAATCATATTGAGATATCTTTAAAACCTTTTGAGTTACAGACATGCAAAATTTGGGAAAAAAGAATATTTATGGCACCCAGGCCCAGACAGGTAGGTTTCTACAGCAATTATTTTGATGTAGGGGAAACAAGATTGCAGTTCTAGTTTTCAACATTATTATTTGGTTCTTCACGACATTCCTCTTTAAAAGAAAATGTATCAGGTGAATGCAAAGTGATCCACATTTGGTCTTTGTGACCACTGAAATGTGGGACAATTTAACAATTTCCTCCTGGAGCCATATTGAGATTTCCAATATTGCTGGAATGGTACCAGATAGAGCCTTCAAAATGAAGATGCCAAAAAAAAGAGGTTTGTTAAGATCCAAATTCTAAAAGGGCTTTAAGATATTCAATACTTCTTGAGTTACAGTTATGCAAAAGAAGAAATTGAAGAAAAAAATGTTGAAAAAGTGCCCTCTTCCCCATTTTTTGAATGGTCACCACTGGCATATAATGCAGAAAAGATATCTAAAGTCAAAGATTTTACTTATAGACAATCTCTGTAAAAATAATATAATAATGCTGCCATGTTTCTAGTCATTTTTACACCCCTCAAAAATATACATCTGTGACATTTAATATTTTGACTTTCATCACTGTACATGTTTATCTTTTTTAGAAAAAAATGACACAATCAAAAATTTGAGAGAGTTTCTGGTTTCCTTCAGTTTGACTTTTGATTTCCACAATCAATATAAGGGATTTTTTTTTTTCACCTGGTTTGTAGTTTGTTTCATAAAAGTAATACATGACTTAATTATAGACAACTACTAAATGCAAGTCGAAATATGGAAAAGTAAAATGCAGAAGATGCATGTTTACGCATTAATTAGCATTGCTATGCTATCAGTAAAATTCACTTTACAACAAACATCCTCTTCTTTGAGGTCTGAACAGGAAAGCCAAAATCCAACTGAAAACAATGCATAAACCCCAACACCACACACATATACACACACACTCACACACACTCTCTCTCTCTCTCTCTCTCTCTCCTCGTGGTGTTTGTGTATAATTGCATTATGTTTTGATTTTCTAATGACAGATTGGCCCACTTGTATGTATAAAAGTACAGAGTGTTCCTTTGACCTCTATGTGCTGAAACAGCTGCAGTGTTACGGTAACAGGAGCACATTGTGGTCTGGGATCCTGACCACTAACCCCTGCCTTCCCAAACATCAACAACACACACATCACTGATGTGCTGATGTCTGCAGCCGACACTGGAAAAGAGGCGATGGAAATGACGCACTCAAACGATTTCATACAGGACCTTCTATATCATTTCAGTTTTTATGATATTTTCATGCTATATAATTGAAGTTCATTTGCCATGTTGTAGCTTATTATACATTTCTTTACCCTCATTTAGTTCCAAACCTTAGACACGCACAAAAGCACGACTCCAGATTAAACTCCTCTGTGTTTGTTATGAACACTTTCAGATACATCTCGACTAGAAGGTGTCCATCTCAAACTGATGACCGATAACACAGAAAGAGTTTACTAATCCATAAAATCCTATTTCAGTTCTAAAAATTGTCATACGTGTTCTTTAAGTTTATGATTTGATGTCATCTTTAAAGGGACTGTTGCTGACTAAGAAACAGATGAAATTGATCTTTACTGTAATGAATAACTAACTGCTTACAGTGTGTGGTGTTTGTGTGTGTGTTTATTGCTTTGTATTGCTTATGATCTCTCACTGAATGACTTAAATAGCAATGGATGTACATAGATTTAACCAACAATGGATTATGCTGTTTGCGTGAATCAACACCGGGCATGGGATGCCCTGCAGAAGAGTGTATTAAACTAAATAATGGTATCTTTTGTTTATGGGAATCAAAAGCAAAGTCAAATTCAAGTGAACACGAAAGTTCAGTTTACCGCTCACTCCGAATGGGATTTTCGTTACAGCTGTTATGTGTTTAAATTAGAGCAAACTTAAGCAGTTGGTTAAAGTCAGTGTAGAATAGTTTAGAGAAGTGATTCAATCACGTCTGCTACAGGAAGCAGTATTGCACTGAACTATCCTGGATCTTTATTTCAGATGCAAAAAAGACCTCTGCCCTCAGTACCAAAATATATTCTTTGTATCCTTCTTTGAACCAGTCCACTTTTTTTTAATTTTATTATTTATAAATATATATTTCAGTTTTAGATGGTACTAGTTTAGTTTTTTCATCAATTCATTGAAAAATCTTTTTTAAGTAAATTATGTTTATCTGTTTATCAGTAAATTTTCATTATTACACCAGTGTTATTTTTGTATCTTTGAGATACTAGATTTATACTAGTTCCTGTGGTTCAGTGGTAGAGCATGCGTTAGTTAGCGCAAAAGGTCATGGGTTCATTCCCAGGGAACACACATACTGTTAAAAAGATGTATAGCCTGAATGCACAGTAAGTCGCTTTACTATGCTAGTTATTATTAACATTTAGATTTTTTGTTTTATATTTTCAGCTTAGTTTGTTTTAGTAGCTTTGTTGTGTGTTTTTGTCATTTTTAGTTGTTTTTACATTTGTCAATATAGTTTTATTAAATTTATTTTAGTTTTAGTTATTTTACATCAAGGTAAACTTAATTAGAATAAGAAATGTGTGACTGACTATTGTCCTGTTCTCTATACCATTATAAGAAAATGCATCTTTTGTTTTTCCACCCTCAACATGGTTCATTAGCGCTTTCCGTTGTCGTAAGAGCGAATTGAATTTTAATGACTAATTAGACGCTTTAATTATCACATGTTTACATATATGCTTCACTGACCACGCCCCTCTCTCTTTATTGTTTGTTTGTCTGAAAGATTTTCCACCTTTGATATGCTTGATTATACAGGCACATTCACACACAAGAAAAACCCCCGTTCCCAGGCTATAATTATGTTAACTTTCTAGCTGAAAGTCACTTGTGGCACTTACGAGCTTCCATATCCGTTATGCTTCCATTTGTTTTAGTGAAATTATCATGACTTCCTTTTTTCTTCTCACTTCAGTTGTCTTATCCGAGAATCAGAGGTGGTAGGCGGCGGGCATAAACAGGGGAATTCTGTCTTGGATGCAAAACGTTCTGCTCCTGGCTTTTCTCATTAAAATCTTCTTTAAATTCTTCCAAAGAATTCCCTTGTAAATGATGCACTGTTGCTTCTCTCTGTTTTCACCTCTTTCTTTGATTAACAGTGTGGATTTCAGCTGAGTGGCTGTTTTCCATTCTGTTTGTTTACATAGACCTTTTTAATGTGGTATGCAGGAAAAAGAGACAAATACATGATAAAAAATCTCTTCTGCAAGCATTTAATGGCCAGGATTACATCCCGTTGATGTTTCCCTTTTCCACTATTTCATAGTTTAGGGGGAAAAACACCTGATTACAAGGCTGGTCTATTTGTACATTACATTGAGAAACATTGAGAAACATTGAGTAGTATTTATTTTTAATACATTTTATATATAACGATATAATTATATATTACCAATAGTTTATTTATTTAGGTGTTAATTATAGTTATATACCAGTACAACAATCAGTTCTGTTTGTTTGTTTTAAAGGATTACTAGTAGTTATATACCTATACAATTGTGTTGATTAGTTTATTTATGTTATTTGTTTCCTTTATTTTTGAGATTTTTTATAGGGAGGTTTATATAATTTTGTATACCAATACAATTATTTATGGCATGTTAAGTATTTATTATAAAGGCTATAATTTTTATTTATTTTTTTTATTTATAAAGGTCTCATAGCAATATGCCAATAAAATTGTTATTTATACTATTTTATATTTATGTATTTATATTCATATTTTACATATCAAGGCTTGATAATAGCTATGGCATAATGCAATTGTTTTATTTATTTATTCATTTGTATTTAGGTAGGGGTTTTTGTTATAAAAAGTTTTAATAAGAGTTATACTTCCAACTATTGGTCATATGAGTTAAAAATACACCTGTGAATCAGTCTTTCTGTGTGACATAATCATCTGTTCTTTTGTAGGTTTACTTCTGTGAGGACAGGAAAAAAGGACATCAGATGAAGAGGAAGATTCAATTCAGCCTTATGCTTTTCACCACCATTACTCACAGCCTTTCTTCTCATATATCTTACTTTCTCGACTCTCTATTTATGTCCTCTTAAGAAAAAAGGAACTTGGGCAGAAAAATAAAGAAAAGTTGCTTCTCTGCTGTTTTTTTTAGGGAGGGTCTCCAGGAAATGTCCATTTAGAGGCATAACTAAGCTATTTGTCCTCTGTCAATAGCCATTGGGGCAGCTGATGGGAACTATCTATAGATGACTTCAGAGTCCCAATACACGTCAGACATCTCCAAATGTCCTTCAGCGCTGCGCGGGCTACAATGCACGTATTGGTCCAACGCATCCCACAAACCATGATTCAGATCTTCAGAAAGACATCAACATTTTTGCCTCGTGATTAATTGTAATGCAATGCATTACACAGTTCACAGTTCCACAGGTTCTCACTTGTACCCATGTGGGCAGCTCATTACTAAATTACAGGGTCTGGATCCGAGCGAGCGGGGTGGGAGTCTCCTCCCTATGGGTGTGCTTTTGCTCGCTCCAATTCAGTGAAATCCAATTTCCATTCCCTTAGCACGCTTGGTTGGATCCCTTAATACGCCGCCGCCACCCCTCAGGTTTCCCGTTCCCCCTAAAGGGCCTCACTCTGAGTGCCCCATCACTAACACAGCCCTCTGATAACCAAACACACACAATATTAGGGATCATTCCATGCCTTCCCACATCTTCCCTTTTTTGTCTTTCCTTCATTCTGTTTCTTTCCCCCTTGAGAGTTTCAGCGTTATTAATAGACGTAGTGGCTGTTGGGTCCTACAGTTGCTGGAAGAGTTGCCCAGACTAGAAAAACTAGAATGAAATTACTGTAAAAAAAAAGTCAAAACAGTATAATTGCAGTATAAAAGTGGCATCTAAGTTAAGCTTAGTCTTAAAAAAGCAGTGTTTGTGTTGATTGATTGGCTATAACATCATTCAATCAGTAATTGTACTTCAATTGGACATGTTTAGGCATTTAAAAGAGTCCAAAGCAGTTTTGTCTAATGCATTAAATATTGTAAAGCCATTGATGACTCTAAGAAGCAGTCACCTTAGCGAAAATTTGCAAAAATGTTAAAGCGATATGATCACGCACAGCTTACTCAGAAGGACACTTTCAAACCAGCCTGATTTATGGGTACTCGAAACTGTTTGGCGAACATCTGGAAGTCTTCCGCATATTACATTGAAATTTAATCGTGTGGAGTATTATGAGCAATCGCTTAGCTAGTTTTTTCTTTTTTTCTAGCTAAAATTCACTGAACAGAATTAAATTAAACTTCAGCTTTATTTAGCAAAATAGGCCTACAAGTTTGATGCAACTAAATCTCATGAGAAAAAGCAAGTAGATCCATTCAATTAGCGGTCAACAAATAGTTATAACACTGTCTTCAGAATAGCCTCCTACTTAAATCTCATGAGAAAAAGCAAGTAGGCCAGTTTACAAGTTTGTGATTTGTTTATAGAATTGAATGTATGGGTATTAATTTTATTTTAACTACTACTGTACTTCCACTAAAATTCTTAACTGTGCATTAGATGGACACTTTACTATTCCATGAGGAGACAGGGATTTTGAATGGTAATGAAGCAATGCAAGGACCACTGGTTACAACATGCAGGTGTAAGCGTGTCAGAATTTAATAATTCATGCTACCCATAGATAGAGGCCTATAGCTAGAAGCCCTAGTAGCAGCTGTTTCTCTAGGCTGCTATACGTAAGACGTCCGCCATACTGGACGTGTCAAATCCGATCCGTGAATACTCGAGAGCAATGCCGGTGCATCTGCAATGCGACTGCATTTATTACACATGTGATGAATATCTTATATCTTCAGTAGACTTCATAAGATGCTTTTTTTTGCTATGCATGCTACCATATTCGTACTGTATAGAACATACTTTTATAACGATAACGAAGTAAGTTTTCAAAACCAAAATATAGTAGGTCTACCTATAGACAGTATGCAGTTTCGGACATAGGTTAATTCTAAAAAAGTCTGGGTGGAATGATTCTGTATCCACTCAGATGCGGACAAGCAGAATCATGTTTGAAGCATCGACGCTTCTTGAAGCAAGCTGTCCCGTAATCGGTTATCAGCTCGTTTGTCAGTGCAGTCACTACTAACGATGACAGACGGATGCGATTCAATAATGATGTCGGGGACAGATGAAGATGCCGTACATCTGGCCGTGTGCCTGCATCCTGTTGGAGTGTGGCTGATTAATCATTTTAGACAATCATTGATTATGCAGCGATTTAAATTAAATTCCATTAATCAACTGAAATAACATTGTGATGGGCTGGTGCCACCGAGATTAGCCCTAAATAAACAAGTAGGATGAAAGTGGTTTTTTTTTTTGCCCATATGCAACATCAGATTAGTATGAAAAACCACGACTAAACTAAAGTTTTCCCGGGAACTGAATCAGTTGCGTTTCTTTGTTCGCAAGCCCTCCTATATTAATCTGCAGGAAACCCTCCTGGTGTGCCTCATACAAACAACGACGTGTTCTCTTTGTATGTCAGACCTCCTCTGTGCAATGTAAATGCAACGTTGATGGCTTTGTATAGATGATTACGCTGCTCCTTTCATACACAGCATATGTGTTTTGTGAACGCTGACATTTTTGCTTCAAGTTGAAGCGTTGGTGATTGGATACACAAGCGCTTTTGTGTCAAGTGCGTTCTTTCATATTATAATACGCTTTCCACTCAAACAAATGTCAAAAATATGTAAATTATCTCTGTATTATCTGTTTTAAGTGCTGTATCATGGCCGCTGGCATCTAATTAATGAAACATTTATCAAAACAACACCGGTGAAATTATTACTTAGTTCTGTTTGTTTGTTCTAACCAACATCTGCTAACAGCTAGAGAATTGTAGTTTAAATGCCCTTTTGGTCCTGTATTGAAAAGTCTGTAATATATTTATTCTGTTTTTATTTCATCTACAGTTTGAGTATTAGCCATGAGGCTTTGGTTTTCATAAGCATATAATTACTTGTGGTATCAGATTTATAGGAGCAGTCAGACATCCAAAATGACCGTTTTGGGCCAAAAATTGTGGTTCCTTAGAAATGGACTGTTTGATCGGGGGACACCAGGCTTGGCAGATGGATATTCCATAATTGAGCCATATCTGGGAAATATATGCACCTGATGAACACTTTTTAGTTATCACACATGGTATATTTCCAAAACAAAAAAAGGCAAATCCTTTTCAATGAAGATACGTTTTTCTTTAGCTCAATTTATAGAGCTTTGGACTAGCAATGCCAAGGTCATGGGTTTGATTTCCATACTCGACATTTACATAGTTCATGTAATTGAAGCTATAATTACCATCTTATACATAGTAAAAATATTCATAGTCAGTTTATGGGAAGGATGCATATGGAATTTTTAGAAGCATGTAGTTACTCCAAAGTTTACTTTTGGATATTCCCGGGATGTGAACCCTCGTCCACCTGGTATATGGCACTAGCCCGCCTGTTATCATGATGGGACAGGGCCCTGGCTTTTTGTGTTGGGTTTGTTATGCTGGGATTATACCAAAGGAAACCAAATGTAGGAAACCAGAATGGAAATAAGAGCCAGTCCTTCAACAACAAGGTCCATTACAGCTGTGAGTAATGCGTTTAGTAATCTACTTGCATCCTGGACACAGGTATCCTTTTAATGTGCAACGACTCAAGAATTCAGTTCTCATGGAATTATAATGGAAACACTGTTGCGTTTTAGTGTACAAATGGACTTGAAGATGAAGATGCAGGCTTGTTACGAGTTATAATATTGGAGCAGGGTAAAAGGAGATCACTAGATGCAAGAAGCACATCTGTGACTAAAGGAAAGCTTTAGCATCTCGGCAGGGATGATTTAGGAGGTCATTATCTAAGCTCAATCTGCAGGAATAGACAATCGGTTGAGAAATGGCTGTTTTGTGAGATTTAAATTAATGAGATTTCGGCTCAATTTATGTTTTTTGATTTCGACTAGGCTGTTGATTAGAATAGTAGAAGGACAATTTTTGTAATTTGTGTATGTGTATATACACACACACACACACATATCTATATATAATCAGTCCAATTCTTGATAAAATGAGATTTTCATTAATGTAAAACTATTTATTATCTTAGAAACTTTAAGCCTCTGATAATAGTCAATATCATGCGTCAGGGCACTGAGTCTGGGACATTAGCAATGAGCTCAGATTACAGCATGAAATATTAATCAGTTGGTTATGTCCTCATGTGTCCTCATGTGTGGTTTTTGAGATTATACAGTTTTAGAGACTAACCCATGGTTCAGATGGCGACGTTTGAACGTTGGTCAGCATCCCCCGTCCCAGTTAGGGCGTATGTTTTCCCTCCACTATCTTCCAGCAGCACGGCCGTGATAAACGCACTGTGAGACAGCCCGCTGCTGTAGAAATGGATGTTGTGTTTATACACCTCCAGAAGTGTGGCGGGAATATAATCAATTGGAGCTGTGCAAGAGACAGATATGTGTAAGAAAATGAGTCATGGAGGGAAGGGAAAGAGTGGGAAGGAGATGGTGACAATATCAATGGGAACCGAATCTTGAGAGTCACTGTGAAGGAGTGTGTATGTATAGCTATAATATCGGTGTGTGTGTGGTGTGTCGCAGTGTTGTGGCAGAGTTTTGTCATTCTCGTGGAGTTTCTCAAAGTTTAAGGGATAGTTTTACTATGTTAATGCAAAACAGATTCATATAAAGGCCTTAATAATGTTTTATTCATAGGGTGTTTAGTAATGACAAGCATCACTGGTACATGTACTACTAAAAATCACTATAAACTTCAGTACTTGAAGATGAAATGGAGAAGAGAGTCATGCCTTGTGGATCTACAGTTTTTTTGCCTGCCAGACAAAGGAAAAACATGTATTTTATATATATAATTTTATTTATTTATTTCATGTTTCATTTTATGTATAAAATTAACATAAACATCCCTAGTTTACTAATAGATTGTGTAATGGGATAATATTTCATTAAAAGTGTCATCGTTGCTTTGCTCTGTCTTTTAAATGTCCAGTGATGTTGCCACAGCCTCTTATTTTTTAAAGTAATGTTTAACAATCTCTTTGAAAACTTTATTACAATACAATATACAATAACTCGGTATATCAAGTTCAACACATATAGCAACCAACATTAGCAAACCAACTCTGAATATCCTGGAATATCCTAGATGTTTTGAATTTTATTTTTCTTAATTTTATTTTAAGTAAAAATTGCTTTTTGTTTTGTTTGTGGACTTAAAAATATTTAACAATTAACTCATCCATATTTACTTTCTGAAATAATGTCAAGTCAGTCACCTTTATTTATATATAGTTTCTGGTAATAAAGTCAAGATTTTCTACGACCACACCATTTGCTTTACAGGCAGTTATCGTAGTGCTTATTCAACAAGTACAGTGGGGGGACAGTCAATTGTCCACGTCTCATTCAGATTTTCTTCCAATAGAGAGCTGTGGACGTAATTGGCTGAAAACAACACGGGAGCAATTAGACTCCTACACGGGGTGCCCCGTTTCTCCGCTCTGGTCCCAGAGTGAATTGTGACTCGTATGCACGGGTTGTGGCATTTCAAGTCCTGGACTGCATCGCGAGCGAACGTGTGAGCAAGGGACTTCATCTGGTTGTCCGTGTCTTGTTCTGAATGTGTTCCCTTGGAAGAGGTACGTTCACAAGATGGATCTGTCTCTGAGTTGTCTCTGTGACATTAAGCGTTGTAGTGGTCCGTCTCTAGGTTTATGATATAGCGTCTTAACTGTATACGTGACTGTCACCTATGTGCAGTAAAAATTAAAATCGTTAGTACTGGATATTATTTTTATTCGCGGCGTACTAGACTGCACCACCCACCTTTAAGCAGTAATGTTTTTACATATATTGTAAAATTAGTCAACAGAGACAAATTGACAGAATTTACAACAATAATGATATTTCAGAATTCAGTTAGACTTCATTATAGGGTATAATATAACGGTGAGTGACATTTCATAAAACTTGCTGGCGCCTCTAGGTGTTTTAATTAGACTTTAATGACTTTATAACATGTGATCTTTTCCGTTGATATACACTGTAAAAGTCATTGAACCTCTAATTGCTAAGAAGTTCTAGTATATCCAAGCACGAACAGGCGACCACGTGACCACTGGCATATTCATAAGGGATACTGGGGGGAGTCGACACAGGAGGTTGCGACATGGGAGGAAGAACGCGCGTGTTGGACTCCGCGTAAAGTTCTCGCCCTTCGTCTCGCATGCTGCAGCCAGGCTACTTAACCACTCCGGTGGAGCGGCGCCTTAGGCACTCTCACCTTGAGATCTACTGTAAGAAAATGGCCTTCAGTCAGTCGCTGTGCGTCTTGAGAACCGCACTCCGTGTCAGTACAGACCCACACTAACTTGTCTGCAATTTTCACATGCGTGTAGCATAACAGTTAGGCTATGGTATGTGGCGCGTACATACTAAGGTCGGACGTGGCCTCTCAGACGTTGGGACTATCATGGGAGTAGGCGCACGCTGTGGGATACGCTTGCCGATTGATTATGTTTACCCGACAGTGGCAGTTTTGCACGGCACCGAGACGGCTGGGCGGTGACGGGATGACGTGTGGCTGTCGAGTTCTGCTAGAATGCATAGGCTCAGGCGCGTGCTGCTGTCGCAGCCCGCTGTTGCAAACGTAGCGTAGGGTATGGAGCGCCGGCAATGTGAGGACGGGCGCTACGATCTGGCACTAAGCCCGGTGGCACAGGCGTCCGTCTTTAAGATGGGCGGAGCATCCTTGAGTACAGGTGGGTGAGAACAAAGTGGGGCAACATCAATCATCAAGTGGATAGTCCAAGGTCAATCTTGTCTATTGGCTTTATTTGTTGCTGGGTTTGTTTTCTTATAGTGTCTTGAATTTTTATGAGATACTGGATTTTATGTAAGTAATTTTATATTTAGGGATTCATGTTATTGGTTACACTTGTTGAAACTTTGATCGTATCGATTTATTTATGTAAGGCTTTTTTTAATTTCTTTTTAGTGTTTTTCATATGTTATTGTATTGTTTATTTTCGGTATCTATTTATGCATAGTTGGGTTTTATCTTATTTTGTTTTTATCTTATGTTTGTTCAAGCTTGTTTTATTCTTTCTATTCTATCTATTAGGTCTTTTGATTAGTATTGATTTTGATTTTTTCTCTTTTTTTAGTTATTTTGTTTTTTTTTTTTGTTTTTAATATTATTTTCTTTTTTCCAGCTTTCTTCGTAATCAAGTCATTATGAAACGGACTTATTTGTTTATTTATTATTATATTATTTTTCTTTTTGGTATTGTGTCCTTTTTTGATGTATTACTTGTTAGTTATTTATATATTTTTTTTTTCTGCGTCTGATGGGCTTTATTTATTTTTTTACTTGTTTTTTTTTTTTGTGCTTTTTTCTGTTGTCTTTTTTTACTTTAGTGTTAGTTGTATAGGTCATCTATTCTGGCCATCATAGCAAGCATCTCTGTCTGGTCAAATGGCATAGAGATGAGGCCTTCAAAATGACCAGAATAAGTGGACCAACAAAGATCTAGCTGATGTAAGGTGCGGACGACTGGTTACCTTTGGTTTTTGTCCCGTTGGTCGAAATTACGTGAGTTTTCTGTTGTGGCTGAACTGGAGCTCAAGTTTTGGATTTGAAGAGAATGGATAGAAGCTGTAGGTCAATGGTCAGCATATAAGAAGTGGCTTTTATTTTACCCTGCTTTTAATGACCGGCTTCCAATATCTTCTTACATAAAACACTGGCCGAAATCATTGTGTGTGTGATGCATGTGTGTTTCGTCCTGTGCTTAAAACACAAAGTCTTCTATTGTTTCAGATATCATTCCAAAGCCTCTGTAATAAACAGGTAGGCAGAAAGGCTTAGACCCTGAGCTGAATCACGACTGCGGCTGGACAACAAAAGAGCAGGCGGGTGGCTTTCTAGACTCTGGGCTCCACGCTTGTTTTTTTTACTTCCTCTGGCCCTCTTTGCTCCGTGTGTTTGTGCTGATCACTGTTAAGTGAACACCAACATGGAGTTTGCTGCTTTCCACCCACCACTCAGGGGTTAGAGCTTGGTCAAGAGTAAATAGTTATGGTCTTCATTTAAACATGCTTTTTTAAGAAATATATTTCAAATTTCTACATTTTGTTTGAAATAGTATATGATTTGTTTTATATATTAATATGTAAGTCCATGTGATGAGTAAATGTTTTATTTTATTTTAACTCATAAAAATCATCAATATCAGTTACCTAGTAATTTTTGTATTAAATTTTTATACCAAATCAAAAAATGTGGTTAATTTTTATAAGTTAAAAAAAGAATTATTGTCTTTCTTGATGAATTAATATATATTGATGTAATATATTTTTTTTAAATGTGTAAAAGTATATGTAACAAAGCTAAATATTAGATTTCATAAAAAACACAAATAAATATATTATATATATATGTTTGTGTGTCTATATAAATACCACTATATTATTATTATTTCTGTTACACTTAAACTACACCTAATGCCTGAATATATTTTAATTATTATGATTTTGAATTTTTTGTAATAACTATGACTTTGAATTTTATTTGAAAAAAAACATTTATTATTCTGACTTTGCTAACTAAATTGAATACTGAAAAGCTTTCTGTATTACAAAATTTTTTTTTTAAATTGTCAAAAAATTATGAAAATAATAAGTATATAATGAGATCCTTATAATATACACATTATATACAAGTGTTTCTTGAGGTTTAAGTGTTAAATCCTGAAAACACTTTCACAAGCGTAATATTTAAAAAAGTATATACACAAATGTGATGAAATTAATATACATAGAGAATACTGCAAAGCATCTTGACGCTGTTGACTAGAACATAAGTTTTTTTCACCTTTTTGCAACAAACATAAAAAGAAGTCCATAATGTTACATCAAATATATTTGTTGCAAACATCGTGCCATGCATTGAATAGATGTCTATTGTCTTGCCCCATTGAACCTCCACCAGAAAAGGGACGAGAAACATCATTATTTGGGGAAATAGTCCTCCGCCGGTTCCCGCTGGGCACGTGGAAACTAATTACTGTTGAGGAATTACACAGCAAGTGTTGAACGTGAGAAGGGAAAAATGGTAACTGTGTGTCCCGCAGGCTTGTACGAACCGCTGTATCAGTCAATTATGTTGCTATGAGTGTCTGTCCTGTCTCAGCTTTAGCGGATGAAACTCAAGGTTTAAAGGGATACTCCCACCCCAAAAAGATATTTTGGATGAAAACACGGAGGCGTGGTGTGACTGTTCCTCCAAATAAATAACAGTGTCAAGGTCCAGGAAATTATGAAAAGCATTGATCACATACTCATCGAGCTGACATCAGTGTTCAACCGTAACAGTATGAAAGAGATGACCATACTTTTTGTACGTGAATAAAAATCAAAAAAAACTAACAAAAAAATAAAAAAAGCACTGTTTTACACACCCTCAACAATCTTTCTCCTCTGTGTCTCTCCACATCCAGTGTAGCGCCCAGTTTTGTAACCCTGAGCTGTATCCAAGCGGAGGACAAAATTGTTTGAATAAAGTAGTTATTTTTGTTTATTTTGTTTTTCCTTTTATTGTAGTAGCGTTTTATTTATAATATAGTTTAGCTTGTTTTAGTTATTTTACTTGTTTTTTTGGCACTTTCTTTTCTTTTTACTTTATTTTTTGAGGGCATATATCTGAACAGCATATCAAGCACACTAATTGCTGGATGCAAATAGAAGCCAATGGTTTCTCTCTCATGGGTCGACCTTGCTGATCTGGATGTTTGCAACCGTTTAATTTTCCTATCTACATTTCAAACAATTGTGCGTAACTGAAAGAAGAGATGATTTGTGCCGCATTTCTTTATCAGTCACTTTTCCCACATTTGTCAGCTAGATCATGTCCGGCCGTGGCGTAAAACCCCTGGCCCTTGTTAAAATAGCAATCGCATCCTGTGTGTGTGTGGTGTTGGCTAGCTTGTAGCCTTTCGATTCATTGTTTGTCATTTATTGATTTGCCAAGATCCTATTCCTAGGAGTGCTTGATGAGGTCAATTTAATGTCGTGAGTACAAATTTACAGCATTTTATTACCCCAGCCTGGAAGGGCACCCGTTTTAACACTTTTTAAAGGGGTTTACGAGTACTGTTTAGTCTGCAAGTGCCTACAGACGGGTTCAAAGAAATGGATCTGGAAGGTACTAGTCAAGACATGACTCTATAACAGGCAGGCTGTATTTAATTTTACTCTTGCTTATTTAAATGAATTAATATCATGAAATCCTAATTAACTCTTATGTTTAAATGTCGGTTTAATAAAATATTTTTTTAAAATTACTTGATTTCGAACACTTTATTATATATTATAATAAATAATTGAAAATGCTAGAAAATGTTAATTAAAATGTATTAATCCATGTATTAAATAAACTTCTTCATTATCTATTAGGTAAATGTGGTGGTTGTTGTTGATAATCTCACTAATTAATATACACGTTCAAATTTAAATCGTGTATTATGGAAGGTTGTATGTTTATTAAAGAATTAGTAAAACATACTAGATATATACTTTTTTTTTTGTTTTTTTTATTAATTTTTATTTGCAACTATTTAAATGCGAATGTTTGTTATTATATTATTTAAAAGTTTAGTTGTTCTTATTATCATTAAACAGGGTTTATAATAAAGTCAATGATTTAGACATTTATTATATATTTTTAACAATAATAGCCTGAATTAAATACTCAATATAGACCATTTGTTACTTGACGGTTTACATTTTTTATGGATTGCCTAGGGGCTGTTTTGTGAGTAGAACACGTAATATTAAATTATTGGCTTTATCATTGTTGAAATTATACCTTATTACTGGTTATTTATTATAAGAGTACGTGATTAATAGTCGAATCTGTGGGTATCGTAATAAGAGATGATGGATTAATTTAATCGGATACATTTATAATTCAAAATACTTCTTCCTATGGACTATTGCAGACCTTTTTCGTTCCCATAATGTCCTTAGACATTCTTAAAATTCTACTTCTGTATATATGATAGTGATATTATATGATAATATATATAGATATGCGTAGGTTATACATATATGACGTGGAGTTATAGGGGGTGTGATATATATATAGATTAGATATAACTACTAGATTTAAACAGCAGTACATAAATAAAGAAAGTCGACACGTCTCAAATTCCCAATTTTGTACAGCAAAAAGAATGTCTCCAAGGTTTTAAAAAATATGAGCTACACGTTTTTACTGTTTAAAAACCCTCCTGTTTCGTCTGTCCATAGGTACAGATAAATGCTTTTTTGTTTGTTGGTTGTTGTATTTTTGCATAGGAAGGTTGAATGGATTTGTTTGGTGGCCGTGTTTTTAATCCAGACTTATTTTGAGGAAAGTGACGGGTGAATTCATACTGACGTGTATGCTGTTACCTCCGTTGACCGAACAATCATCTGCGGTTATTGGAATGGGAACGAATTGAGCCACGGAATTGACAGGAAACACATGGCAATGTTAGGTGAAAGGCTGGGAAGAGGAAAGAAACAAATGTCAAGATCTTTCTATGTGAATGTTGTATAACTTCAATACACACCACGTGTCCGCATTCGGTGCTCAGAAATATGTTATGATAGAACCTTTCCTTAGAAGACACACCCCCAATGGGACTACTGTTGGCTTTCTCTGAGGCGGCTGTGAAACAGTACCATAGAGTGAGATCAGAGAAACACCATTACAAATGAGTGCTCCATCTTCAACTTTGTCCTCTTCCCACCCCTGCAGTCCGCCCCCCTGAAAAAATATACAGCTGCAGGGATTCTCACAGCAGCCTGGGTGTGTGACCTTTAACCCCTCTGCAGCCTTGCTCTCTCGAACTGCTCTGTTGAAAAGTGGTTTGAACAAAAGAACAATCGGCTCTTGAGCATGTGTCTTTAAGAATTTCTGACTGAACACATAGAAACACAATGACAACCCCTAAAACACCCTAGCACTGCCTGCACTACCCTAGCAACCACCCCACGAGACCGTTCGCTCGTGGTAGAAAATTGATCACCAAAAGCGTAATTAATAGACAGAATTTTTCATATTTGGGTGACGAACCCTTACACCCCTACCAACCACCCCAAACCAAGTAGCCACCTAACAACACAGAGCACTACCGAACGCCACAGCAACACGGCCAGTACACTCTAAAACCACACTTTCAACCTCCAAGCAACACCCGAGCAAACCACTCAGAACTGCCTGGTACCCACAAACACGAGACATGATGGTGCTGTGAGTACGTAACGACGTCATCGTCATATGTTATCTTAATAAATAACTATTGTAATCTGTTTTGTCCACAATGAAGTTATCATGCATAGAGATCACAAACCGCATTGTCTTTATTTTGTGGCAACCTCAGTAGTGCCCTGCCAGCACAGCCAACTCAACTGCCGTAGACGAAGGGATGATCCGCGATCTTTATGCTGATTGATGAACAAAGCAAGTTAGTGTGACTCTACCACTGTATCGGGAAGTCACTTTTCATTCAACAATCAGAAATATGACTCGCCTATTACGCAACCACTAGAACTGAACTGAAAGCACTCCTATGCAAGGACGAGTAAAGCATTAACCATTGGAGGATAGACTCCCTGCATGACCTCAAAGCACTTGCTCCCTCAACAGAGTCATCTTGCTCGGACGAGTCCTTTACTCTCGGGTGCTTTCTTCAAAGCAGCCCCGCACATCGAGGTTTTGGGGGTGAGTACTTGAACAGCCATAGACCTAGAACAGACCGTCAGCAGCTATGTGGAGTCAATGCTACTTTGGTCCCAAATGAAGGTGATCCTGGCAGAGAGATCACAACCTCTTGTCTTTTATTTTTGCAACCTCATGCCCTGCCACACCTCCGACCAACTGCACGTAGAAAGAATGGATTATCGAGATTTAATGCTGATGGATGAACAAAGAGTTATGTGTGGCTTAATACTATCTGAAGTCACTATATCACCATCATAATATGCAAACCTCCTAACGGACTATCCAGCTATGAAGATATTCCTTGAGGTAGAAATCCCTCATATGCAATCAATTCCCTCACATAGGCATTTTGCTCTGGGAGGCGCAGGCGCTGACCTGCCGAGGTTTTAGGGGGCCACTGTAAAGCCGTAGACCCTGAACAGACCGGGCAGCACATGTGAGTTAATGTGAGCTGAAATTAAAGGGCAATGTGGGATAGATTTGAGCGGTCATGCGTAGCCATCCCACCCAGTTCAGCTCGTCCTGTTTGGGTTTGAGGCTGCTCACAGCTGGCCATTCCCATAGGAAGAGACAAAAGAACACGGGATATGGCGGTTAATCTGAATTTAGCATAATGTGAGTTGACATAATACAAATCAGATCTACTACTTACTGAACATAAAACATGATTTAATTATATTATAATCATCATAATCATAATAGAAATTATTATTATCATATTAAGTTATCAATCGTTATTAATATATATATCTATTTTATATTATATAATATTTATAGACTGAACTCACATACCTGTACCCGTTATTTATATTTAAACCTCCATATTTATTGTGTAGTAATAATTGCTAAATTAGTTTTAGTTATAGTTATATTAACTTGTAGTTATTTATAGTTTACAAATATACCTTATAAATATTGTGTTATGTATGGTACTATATATATATCATCAAATTAGTTATTTAAATAATTGTAAGTTACAATTCCATTATATGTGTGTGGTGTATTATATATATATATCATATATAGATAGCTATAGACACACACACTCACACCACAATTTATTAATTCATACGTACACAATGATTAAATATATATTATATATATACATATATATATATATAATATATTATATAATTATTTACGGTTATTAATTTATTTAATTTATCCAATCTTATCTTGGAAAGATCCAGAGACAAACTTCCAAAGCTATTTTAATAATGACTATCTTTTGGAAGTGTTAAAGGTTATTAGTTGTGCCATTCATTATTAGCGCAGTAGTTTGGGAAAACTGTGGCCAGTCTGTGTTCCAGCATATTGCTTTGGCATGTCTTTGAAAGAGCTGTGGATGCTGTGAAATAATAAGAGAGCTAATGAGACTGAGGGAACGGGGAGGGCCCTGAAGCTGAGTGCTGAACTCTGCAGAGAGAGAATCGGCTCTCCCAGACATTCCGGGTCTCTCTTCCAGTCGAGAAAAAATTACCGAGACTCCAGCCATGCATAAATACTGCACCTTTGATATCTGGTCCATACTGCATCAATATTACAGGATTAAAACGGTCAAGACTTTTGGTCTGGAGTTTACAGGTAAGAAAAAACTCTTCTTGTCCACCTTGAACTTTCTGAATGTCAAGCCGACGTTGCGATCTTAACCGTCAGTAATCTAAAGTTTTACAGGTTTACTTATAAAGTTCGTAATATATCGAATGGCTTATAAATATTAGCGTGAATTGTAACAGACCAGTTTTTTAATCGTGAATACGACTTTTTTAGTTGGGATTGCGGCATCTCTTGTCATCTCCTATAAAATTTAACAGTGTTTTGAAATTAGTAATTCGCAAAACAGATATTAATAGCCTATTAATCAAATAAGCAAATAGCCCCTATTTAAATTTGACAGTATGAATGTAGCGCGATTCTTTATCCAGTTCTATCAATGTGTTGGTTGTTTTTTTGGGTTCAACAATTATTATTATTATTATTATTATTATTAGTAGCCTATTATTTTAAACTTATATAGGCTCTCTCTCTCTCTCTCCTCTCATCTCTCTCCCTCTCTCTCTCTCTCCTCTCTCTCTCTCATCTAGTTATATATATATATATAACAAAAAAAGAAAATTAAAAGTAAGTTTAAATCAGTTTTGTATATATATATATATATATATATTATATATATATATATATATAGCTATATAATATATATATATTAATAAATAAATGTCATTGACGGAATTTGACATTGATTAGATTCGTATTAAGAAAGAACACCGACAATTCCAGTAGCACATATAACGGAATATTTTATCAGGATTATTTAAAAACTATTTATCGCATTTTTGCTGTGTTCTGGTTGGGTCTGAAACTTTTTAACCAGAAGATTTCATGTATAGACGCTTCGCTTTTGGATTATTAAATTACTCATACTCCACACCTCGTTTTGAGATTTTGGTTTTCTAAATGTTTTCCCACTTTTTTAAATTAAACTTGTTTCCAATGAAGCTGTGTTTATGTGTTTTTTCCATAATCACATAAAACTAATAATGTGCTATTATAACAATATGCAGTTTCTAAATATACGGCTATTTATTTCTTCTAGCGTTTTCATGATGCAGTTGTTGGATTTGTGGACCACATTCGTCCTCTCTAAGGATTTTTAACCTGACGTGAGAAAACCTTGCTTACATGACATCATACTAAGAAGAGAACTGGATTACCCAGCTTCCCAAATCCACCGCACCCCTCTGTGGCCTTTGGTGGGTTGCACTTTGGATTTCAAGCCAGTACAAACCATGGATACCTAATCGCTAGACACTACAAACTTCACTGGAAATTTCGCAAGGTTGATGACAAGGACCCGGGACTCAGTGCGGACTCTGTTGGGTTTCATCATCGTGTGCTGCTCTTATAATCCTGGAAAATGTTCTGGTTCTCCTTACCCTTTGGAGGACCAAGAAGTTCCACCAAGCCCATGTACTACTTCATCGGGAACTTGGCCTTGTCAGACTTGCTGGCCGGGGTGGTGTAACACTGCGAAACACTCTTGCTGTCGGGAGCCAACACGTATAGGTTTGACCCCATGCAGTGGTTCTTCAGGGAAGGGAGTATGTTTGTGGCTCTGGCCGCTTCAGTGTTTCAGTTCTCTTGGCCATTGCTATTGAGCGACACCTGACCATGCTTGAAGATGAAGCTTCACAACAATGGTAAGACGTGCCGTGTCTTCATGCTCATCAGCACTGTGTGGTTCATCGCTGCCATCTTGGGCGGTTTACCAATCATGGGTTGGAACTGCATTGAGAGCATGAACAACTGCTCCACAGTTTTGCCACTCTACCACAAGACCTACATCCTCTTCTGCACCACCGTATTCAGTGTCATCCTCATGGCCATTGTCATCCTGTATGCCCGCATCTACGCCCTGGTCCGCACGCGGAGCCGCAAGCTGGTCTTCCGCAAGGTCGCCAATGGCCGCTGCAGCAACAAGAGTTCGGAGAAGTCCATGGCCCTCCTGAAGACCGTCATCATCGTGTTGAGCTGCTTCATCGCGTGTTGGGCGCCGCTCTTCATCCTGCTTCTGCTTGATGTGGCCTGCCAGATCCGCACTTGCCCGATCCTCTACAAGGCTGAGTGGTTCCTGGCTCTGGCCGTGCTCAACTCCGCCATGAACCCTCTGATCTACACCCTGACCAGCAACGAGATGCGCCGGGCCTTCATCAAGATGCTCAACTGCGGCGTCTGCGACCAAGCGGCGGGGAAGTTCTCCAGGCCCATCATGGGCGCCGAGTTCAGCAGGAGCAAGTCGGACAACTCCTCTCACCCTAATAAGGACGAGCCCGAATACTCGCCCAGGGAAACCGTAGTGTCTTCTGGGAATATCACCTCTTCTTCTTAAAGGGACTTTTTGTGTACATTTATGTCTGGAGTGTGTGTGCAAGTGAGTGTGTTTGTCGGCATCCTCCTTGTTTGTGTTCCTGTGGCTCAGTGGTAGAGCATTGCGTTAGATGCACAAAAGGTTGTGGGTTTGATTCCCCAGGGAACACACATGGTAAAAAAAAATGTATAGCCCTGAATGCACTGTAAGTTGCTTTGGATAAAAGCGTCTGCCAAATGCATAAATGTAAAATGTTGTGATCCTTAACGAAGCAGAAGGCTGGGAGAAACCAGGATTTGGCATGCGCTTACATTAAAGACTTTGTCTTCTGCTGTTCCAGATCACCAGAACATTTCTGCAACTTAAGGAAGCACTTAACCGACCATTATTCAGTATTTTATTTTTTTATCCCCGTCAAATGGAAACCTGTAGACAAGCACTTTTCAGGGAATTGCTCCTTGAGAACCAACATAGGCATTATTGACTCTGTCTAAAATGGATTGATGTGAGAAATACTAGCTTGTTGTGGTTGTTTGTACTACATTTTTGGAATCAAATTGAAGAAATGCCGTCAAGAGGTACTTGTGTTTCTTTAAGTTAACACTATGGTATTACGATGTTATTTTGCCCCTGATCCAGAATTATTTTGTAAATGCATTTGTTTTTCTTCACCTGTCAACAAAATAAACTGTTGATTGTAGAAGAGTGTACATTAGCTGTCAATATTAATTTATCTTTAAACAGTTGCAATTAATTTGAAACTTGGTGGGATGGAACTAAGTGTTGTGTTAATTAATTGTAAATATATTTTATTATTTTTACTTTGATAGTACGCCGTGTATCATAGCTCGTGCACATTGATCTGCTCTGCCGCCCATCAGGTGTAGTTTTGTCTTTGCTGGGGTTGCATGGCTCAACTCTAATGAAGTTAATTTGATGGGATGGAAATATCTGGGGAAATTAAGATTAATGTCTATGTGAATTTTCTGTTGGCATGTCACATTACAACAGAATTAATTTACATGTTTGTATTTATCTGTTCCTCATACATACAATCAAATCATGAGCCAGTATTATCCCTGTTCAGTGTTTGCACATTGTAACATCTAGTCCATGTGTTTTTGTTCTTTTAGTTGTTAATAAATATGTTGAAAGAAAAAAAAGCAATCAAAGTGTTGAAGATTTAATTAAAAAATTATAAAATCAAAGACCATATTGAAAATTTGCAATGATTTACATTTAATTAAAAATTATAAGATTTAACCATGCCAAAAGCCTGATGTTTTTTCACTGAAGTTCAAGATGCAAAACCCATCTGCTAAAATGTTGGTTTTTTTAGTGATTAGTTATTAATATATAATTGTTATTGTTAATTTTTCATTTTTTTTATTTAAATTATTTTTTTTCCGTAATTAATTTGTACAATTAGAAAAATGCAAAATAGAATCATTTTCACAAGTGGTCTCAGACTTTTAAACACCATTGTAGCTGTAAATAGAATTACAATTGAATAATATGGTTATATAGATGCAATTAAATTAAAATGCAATTTAATAACTTCAGAAGAGCACGAGGTACAATAAGATATAATGTAAATATAATTCTGGTTTCTTCACAGTAGCAAACAATTCTCATATATGAGCAAAGAGCGCCACTTACTGGACAACTGCTAAAATTGCTTCTTTATTAGATTTTAAGATTTTTTTTTATAAATAATAATTATAAACCACTCGCAAATTTTCAAATATGCTTATATGTACATATTTACACTGATAATCCACATTTACATTTGAATGGATGAATTTCTGACATATTCAGTTTCCATGATAATACTTCTTGATACTTCTACTGTAAGCAATTTGCTTCTTTATTGTTTTTTGTGTAATTACACAGTGCATACTTTCCTTTATACATCCATAATATATATTTAAATCTAAAATCTAGATGCTGATTCAAGAAGATTCATGAATATGTTATGAATCAACCACCAATTTAGCTTACAGACACACAGATAGGGAATGCAGTGCCACATAAAATTGGCACTGCATATAAAATTTCCCTTAAATGATAATTATTATAATTATTATAAATTACAATTTAGCTTACCGGTATTAAAAAAATAAAAAAAAAAAAAAAAAAAAAAAAAAAAACTTACTAAAGTTAAAAATTTAAGTTTAATTGCAGCCTATCCCTTAGGATTTGATTACTGATATAAACATTTTATTTCAAACTCTGAAATTCATAAAATCAGATGTAGAAATGACTGAAATTATTGTAACAAGTTTAATAGTGGAAAAACTATATAGTGGAATACAATGCAAATCACGGATGGTAAGGTATGAATAACGGATAATTATGTCAGTTTGTTAGTAAAGACACATGACTAATTTTTTTTCATGGGTTCATTGGGTTCAGTTTTATTGATGTCATGGAAGGTCCTGCATTGCCCTGCAACAAGAGTTTCTTTTACATGTGTTTAATGTATTCATTAAAGGCAACATTAATGTAAATGTTTAAAACGGCTTACAGCATTTCAGTAAGTTAATACATTTTTGTTTATACTCCCTCACACATGAATATAGGAAGAAACTGTCACCAAAAAATGCAACCAAACTCTTTACCCACTTTCACAGCGATGGTAAAGCAAAGCATCATGGGAGCGTGAGTCCCTTTCGCGGAAATTCTCCATTTTTGGTTGCGATGGCTGTAGCGGGGACGGAACTACATTTCCCAGAATGCCATTTTCTGTACATTGGCTCATGTTATACATGGGGGAATATGAGAGCGGCGGATGAACCGAAAGCGACAGCAGAATACCTGGCGATAAGTATAACGTTAAATAGTGGGCGTGAAAATGGGGGGGATTCAAAGCCAAATCACCCAGAACAGGCTGTCGAAAAAGGAAAATCGTTTTTGGTGTTGTATTTTTCTTTAATATAAATTTGGGTGTGGACTGGGGGGTAAGGCACCTCCCTGCCTGCTCTGCGCCGGGGTGTGTGCGTGTTTTTCGGGTAGGCTTCATCGCATCACCGCGCTGCAGTATATTATTGGAACCGACCTGAGGTGCCACGCCGCCGGTTACAGCTGCCCTGCGCCGTCGGCCGATACTATGTCCAAAACAGAGAGAGACAAAGTAGCTCTGCGACTCAATCCTACTGACCTATGCAATGAAAAAATGGCAACTTTGCTCTCTAACAGCTGTGGGTTTGTAGCCATAAATAAGTGCCAATGTGCCGAAAGACATAGTGGAGCGTTTTGTGTGCCTGTTATTAAAAAGGTGAGGAAAAAAACGTGCATCTCACTACAAATCTAACTTTCTTGAAGAAAACTGGATCGTACTTTACATTACATCGTTATTGTTGCAATGCTACTATTTAATTACGTAATTAAATGTTATCCTTCATGTTAATAATGAAATATGTGTATTTATGGTGTTCATGAATCTGTTACTGCACAAGCTTGTAATTAAACAGATTGTTGTAACTGCCCATTAATTTAATTATCCATCATTTAACTCTGTAGCTTTGTTACATTGTAATGTTTAGGTCACAAACAACAATGCAATTTTTTTATAAAACATGGGTATGTTTAATTTTCCTAATCAGATCATGCAATGTGTACTTCACAGGACCACTAAGTAAAATTTAAGATTTGCACTGCAAAACTGCTTAGGAAAACAAGTGTGCATCGGCATAAGACTTTACAGGAAGTAGAAAGGGGGTTATTTACCCACAAGGCATTTTGTACCACCTCAAATATGTCACTTCCCTGCTATATAGCATGTCAAATGTACGTTGTGCCCAAATATGCAGTAATAAAGAAACGCTAGGTGAAAAATATCCAAATTGACGTATTGCATCTACTGACATTGTGAGTATTGCAGTCAGGAAACTTTCCTGTCCCATAAGACCTGTTAAGCTGAGGAACTGTCAGATTCAGAAAAGCTGACAATAAAAATAAAAATGATGAGCCATGTGGCTCTTTCCACATGTAAGTGCTATAGGTACCAAGAACGCTGGTCCCACTATTTATCAATTATGTCAATAATTTATCAAATTCAGTACAGACTCTAGTAAAATGGGATTTTGGACACAGAAAAGGTTTGGCTAAAAAAAAAAAAAACTGGCATTTTTATTCAGGCTGATGAAAAAGAAAGTGCTTTTTGTGCTGTTTTTGAGCGTGTAAAGTGAGATGTGATTAGCTAGAAGATATCACATTTTCATTTTAAACATCAGTTGTTTATTACTAAACTAGGTGTGTTTATTTAAATATATAGTACTATATATATGTACAGCATGGAGTTGTTATATTATATATATATATATATATATATATATATATATATATATATATATATATATATATATATATATATATATTTAAAAGTATGGTAATGTATATTATATCTAAATACCTACTTGACTCTAGTGTTGTCTGTGACAGTGTGACTTGAGTTTTCTATATGACCAAATAAAAACTTTTTACAAATATCCCCTGTTTGAGTGTGTAGGGTGCAGTGAACACTAAGTAGAGACCCTGTTAGTCAGAATACAGCTAATTTCTTTTTTTTAAAAAACAGGTTTTCAAACACTCCCCTGTCAGCCATTGGTCGGATGAACAGTTAGTTCCACCCCTAAAGTCACACCACAGAGAGGCAGTGTTTACACTTTCTGTGGGAATCAGTCTACGAGTGGTTTAATAATTGTTGTCTCTGTGTTTAAATTTGGGATACGAGGAAGTTTTGGATTTTTTTTTAAATATATATTTAACATTGTTTGTTAATAACTGATTGTTCTGTGGTGTTGTATGATTTTTATTGCTGACATGCTCAGTAATTCCCACTGTAACAGTTCTAAACTTTTTTGTTTGTTTGTTTGTTTTATCAGCAGATTTGAAAAGCAGCAATAGGCAGCCCGCATGGAACGAGCAGGAAGCATCCAACTTGATATTCCGGACTTCAGCACTCGTCGTCCTGTCGCATCTGAACCAGTTGCGAATACAGGGCCGTCTATGTGACATTGTGGTCAATGTCCAGGGCCACAGTTTTCGTGCCCACAAGGTGGTCCTCGCCGCCAGCTCACCCTACTTCAGGGATCACATGTCACTGAGTGAGATGAGCACCGTGTCCATATCAGTAATCCGCAACCCAACCGTGTTCGAGCAGCTACTCTCCTTCTGCTACACGGGGACGCTTGTGCTTGCAGCTCGCTGATATCATCAGCTACCTGACGGCTGCCAGCTTCCTTCAAATGCAGCACATTATTGACCGTTGCACCCAGATTTTAGAAGGAATCCACTTTAAAATCAGTGTGTCAGATGTGGAAGAGGAGATCGGGAACGGGGCCCCACAGGACCGCCAACCAAACCGTTGAGTCAGGAAGAGGTGGGACCGGGCTAGGTGGGTCCCGCTCCCTAAGTCCCAGACTTACCAGTTCCCGATTGATTGGCAACACTGGGGTGATCAACATCCGTGATGTGAGGGAAGTCCGAGAGATCAGTCCCCCTGGGGAGTCCATGAGTCCCCAGATTGTGGAGCACAGTGGCATTGGCTCAGAGGAGGTGGGAACTGGGGAAAGAGCCCATTCTCCGCATTAACCGAGCTGGGCAGTGGTAATGTCGAGACGGGGACTGAGGTGGAGAGAGGAGGAGAGGAGAATGTGCGGATGGGTGGATGGTTTCGGATTAAGACGGAAAGGATGGATGAGTGGATGGGAGCGGAGACCCAAGCGTCGGCAGAAAGGGGCAGTGGGGCCGAGGAGGGGCCGACAGTGATGATTGACACCTCAGGACGTACCACACTGGTGCAGGAAGGAGGAAGAGGTGGGAAAAGCTCCCAGCCGTCCAGTAGCGTCAGTGAAACAGAGAGGTGTGTAAATTCTTTCTGATGTTTACTTTCAACATCAAAATGAAATCAAAATCTTATTCTTATTGAACATAATTCATAAGTTCTTGTTATTTTTGATGGAAGTGTTTTAATTGGTCTTTATCAAAATATAGTGCCTTTCTTCACTTCTAAAACAAGTTTCTATTTCAGCTAATGTCACCAAGCCTTCTTACTTTTCAACCCCTTCCTTTTGACCATTTACATTATCCAATCAGTACTTGATGATACCATATTGAATAAATATCCCATTCTACTCTGAATTGGATGTATATTGGATGTAGTTGCAAAACATCCTTTCATGTTGATTATAAGGTTTGGAAAGCCCAATGCATACTTTAAAATGTGATGCATTTACCCCATTAACCCATTTTCTTCTGCTGACAAGCGTCCTGTAAAAGATTGAACCCATATTGTGTTTTTCTTTCAGGTTTAGTCCCACAGGAAGTGTGGTTGTGATGGCTGATCACCAGAGAGCCAAGAGTGAGTCTCCAGGAAGAGTCGACGATCAGAGACACCCCACCTCACAGGGTAGGGCAACCTTGATCAAGACTTGGCTCTATATACACTTACAACCCTTGGTTTTAACTTTTTATGATCTCTGAACACACAGTTGAAGTCATTTCAAGGAATATCAGTGGAGCACACCTCACCGAGCAAATAAGAAACCTTAAATTGCCTGCAGTTTTGTAATACTCAGAACAGTTGGTGTGCCTAACTTAGAGTGCATTTCAATTGGGAAAAAGCGGTGGGAATCATGAAAACAAACCATAACCTCTCACATTTCCCTTACTAGGGAGAGGAACAAGCTGTGTTTGACATGGGGGGATATGAGGAGTACCTACTACGAGAACAGGTAGGTGATCGGTGGTTCCGCTACAACCCTCGTCTCACCTGCATTTACTGCTGCAAGTCCTTCAACCAGAAGGGCAGCCTAGATCGCCACATGCGCCTGCACATGGGCATTACCCCCCTTTGTTTGCCGAATCTGCGGGAAGAAATACACCCGCAAGGACCAACTCGAGTACCATATCCGTAAGCACACAGGAAATAAGCCTTTCCATTGCCACGTCTGCGGCAAGAGCTTCCCGTTCCAGGCAATCCTCAACCAGCACTTCCGCAAAAACCATCCAGGCTGTGCCCCACAGGAGGTGTCCCATAGTGCCTCGCCCGAGACTACCACGGTCACCTCCCGTGGAGGCCAAAACGAAGACGAGTCGCCCTCCCAGGAGGATGCAGAGGGCAATGGTGGAGGGGGAGGTGCTGGTTCGTCCTTCGGAGAAGGTGTCCAACCTTCGGTATCCACCACTGGTCCCGACTGAAAGGCTTTGAAGGAAAATGTCACAAGTTTAGGGAGACACAGGACAGTGGGGTCCAACAGGACCTTCTCTTGAGAAATCCCTCTGTCCCTTGTCTCCCACCATCCACACTGAAATTACAAGTTGGAAGGAGTTGAGTGAGCGGGAGGTTCTCTCAGCTGCTGTCAATGAGGAACGGATAAAAAAGGGAGAGTCTACTGCGTCCTACTTGGACGAAGATCCTCTATTTTTTCCAGTGATAACAAAGATGCAAGGAACAATTTGGTAGGAATAGTATTCTCTAGGGATTTATAAATGGTATTTCTGCTTTAAACCACATCTACCTTCACCATACAAACTGAACAGGACGTCAATATATGAAGACAAGCCACACTCCAACAACCTCACACACCACTGGATGCAGTGATTTTTCTTTTCTTTTTTTTTGTTTTTAGTCTTTCCTGTCTTTTATATGTTACTTTTTATATTTTTGTACTACTACAGATCTTTCAGGATTAACTAAAAGAGAAGCTCTAGCTATGATTTGGTCAAATTGCGTCAAAATTGCCAAACTTCTCTGTGCCAGAAGATGAGTTATAAAAAGAGAGGACATCGTAGTCCTTTGCTACTTTGCCTTGAGACAATCTTGATAAATTAACCTGGGGCTAGACTTTGCGCTCCCCAGCCATGGCAAGCTTAGGAAAACGGGTTCAGTTTTTTATTAGGGACCCTCAGGTCTGACCTAACATCAGATTCTTGATTTATTTTTTCATTTTGTGTTAAGTGCCGATCTGGCCTGCCATAGAAACCGAAACACATTGCTCACACTTAGCCTCAACGCAAGGAAATTGTAGTTATAGAACTTTGGGTTTATAACAAGATAACTCACATCATTATTTTACTTTTAATGTTGATAGTAATACTGTGATATAGGCACTCTGGTGAAAAGACGTTGGTAGGAGTATATCATTGACACATATTTATTTCAAGTTTAGTTCCCCTTTAAGGCCTTCATACATCTCTAAACTCAACAACTCAGCTGCTGAATGTTGGCGAGACACAGTGATAAAAAACAAGGAAATCCTTCAACCTCAGATAAGCTACAATAGACCGCTCAGTTACCTCTGTCTCACATTACTTCGCAATACTGATCTGTCGCACGCAGATGCGTGGATGCACTCAGCTGAATTTTTATGTTCATTGTTTATTTCTTTTCATACATTTTAAGTCGCTCGTTGAGATTCGCTAGTCTCATCAACTTGTTTTACTAGTCTGGCAATATTTTGTTTGTAAGAATGTGTTTTGAGCAGGGGGGAAGGGGTCTCTCAGAGGATTGTAACCTTTTTTTTGTGTCAAGTCAAAAGAGATGAGTCTAAGGCTGAGACGAACCAAAATGCGGACTTGGTCGTCGATGCCATTTAGGAAAACGTAAACCGTATGTCTGTGATGACTGGGATACGCCGAAATGCCACGGAATGACTTTGAGTGTAAGATTTCCCTTCATCTGATGGAAGGCACTTTAACTTTGGGGTCAAGTGCCTTTACACTTGGCTTATGAACAAATGTTTCCAGCTGGTGCTTTCAGTAACCAAAGGAACTGAAATTTATTGTGAAAGTTCTTAAACCCTTAAGATTTGGAGGGTGAAGAGGAAAAAAAAAGAGATTACATCAGGCACTTAGAAAATGGGATGGGGATGCGTTTTGTTTTGTTTTTAGAATTTTTGTATATCTATATACATGTCACTTATGCATATTTAGACAAATTTTTACTTGTAATAACTATACAGAGACAGTTTCTAGAATGATCAACAAAAACAAAGGCGTTTTAAGCGAAAGTAAAACTGTTAGCATTTTTATAAGGCTGTGAATCACACTTGGTTGTGACTGATTTTTTAGGAAAGGGTTGAGGCATATAAAAATCAGCTACTGATGTTTCCAATAGGGATTTTCTGCACCTCACTTAATATCAACACAGGTCAGAACTTACTTTTACCGTTTCTCACATCTGTGAACACAGGTCAGCAGGTAAACACTTCTTATAAATATCAGGAACTCACTGTTTACTTTTTGTGTTTACCTTTTTTTTTTTTTTGGCTTGTACCAAGCAGATTTTCTTACTTAGAATTCTAGCTCTGGGTAATTTGGGTCGACATGTTTCACAAGTGCAGCAGAAAAAGAAAAAAACTACATACACATGAACATTTCCTCTCAATGTAAATACCCATGCCTCAGAAGTGGTCACAGTGAAATACAATCCTGAAAACTGTATAATTTCAAGTTTGTTGTACAGCGCAGAACCCCAGGTAAATAGAAGAGCATGCTAATATTGCTTTTATATATCACAATGCACCCTCATGATAATAAAAAAAGGGCAAATAATTTTGTCTGTAAACATCAATAATCATAATCTAATATGTTATAGTATATCAAGAAAAGATGTTCTTTTTTATGGACTTTGCTTTTAAGTTTAAATTTAGGTTTGGGGAATGGGCCTGTTTTGTGTATGCCAATCATATATGGGTGATAGTGACTTAAATTATCTCTATGTGAATGAATTAATTGCAATCTAATAACAAGGGATCTATATCTGTAATCAGTCATTCCAGTTATTTTACTGCACATTTTAGCGGTTCCTAAATTGAATCATATTAATTTGGGTTTTAGGGCTAATGATAACTTTCAGCATGTTTTCCCTTTGTGCATATCTGTTGTTGATCTCGAAAACATTGATGGTTGACCATGCTGCCTGTTATTCAATATTTACAATATTATTCATTCAAATATTATGTTTGGCTTTTGTATTTGATTTCAAGCTTTAAATAACATGGTGGAGGATAAATGTATTGCTGCAGTGTATATAATAGGCTGAAATATTTAATGTTTCGGTATGACAATACATCTACTGCAGTTTAATGGTGTTGACTGAGCAAGTCATTTCTAACCAAAATGTGTCTAATCTTAACACAGTGTTACAGAATGTGTAGTTTGAAATGAAGCTACTTTTGAAGCAATATTTCCAGTTCAAAAGTTGCTTTCAGATGAAGTGGTGCAAAATTTAAACACACCACAACAAACACAATATCTCTTTAAAAGTTGTGAAACTGTTGATTTCGACAAGAAAAAAATATGTATCTTGAACTTATAAAACAATTATAAATATTGGCAAATGTGATAAAATTTGTTTCAGTGATTACAGTAACCTCTGTTTTTTTTTTTTTTTTCTTCATGGTCTGGCTTGTGAAAAGTTATACAGTGCATGTCTCTACTTACTAGGTTTTTGGGAAGACTGAATGACAACACTCAGCAAAGTCCCTCTGGAGCAAATATTTTGTACAAGCAACACATTTTACTTCAATAGACTAGACTACGTATATATTTCATAACTTAGTCTGTCTGAATAAGCAAGCAAACGTGATGCTTTGTCAAAAAAAATAATAATAATTAACCTCAAAGAGTCTTTGTACAAGGAAATAAGACATTGTATTTCTACTGACCCTCAGTAGAAATTGTTTTTTTGCATGTTGTCTTTGTCTTTTGCAACGGCCAAACACAAAGACATTTCCAGACATCTAAATTTGCACCAAGAGAAGCCAAAATATTGACCTTTACAATTTGTCTTGCTATATTGTTTTATCTTGCAAAAAGCAATATAGTCTGTAAATTTATTTCCATGTGTCTGAGATTTTAATCACTTTAATTTAAATCATACTTGAGGAAAAAATTTATTTTGCATATCCATGAAATAAAACAAAATATAATAGGTGTTGTATTGTTAATAAAAAGGTCCAAATTCTAAAACATGAGCATTAATTACTCAGTTACTCTACTTTTAATAGCAAACCAGTATATTTATTGAAAAAGTAAATGTTTTATTGAAAAAGTAAAAGTTTTATAAATTATATTTGTAGGTGATTAAGGTATAATTACTTATTTGAAATTAATCTGAGTTTATGGTTACTTAGAATTTGAGACTTCTCACATTTAAAATGGTACAGCAATCAGAAAGATCATTAATAATGTGAATGCCATTTTCACAATAACCACTATGTTTTTTCCTCACTGGCAGTGTGTCAAGTCCATTCTTCTAAATAGAAATAAAGCACTTAAGTGTAACTGTGAAGGATCTTTAATTATGTTCATAAATGTATCATTATGTAAGCCCAGATTGTGTGACACTGCTAAACCCAAATTTCTAAGATTAAAAAAATAAACCTGTTTTATCCTTGTCCTGTGCTTTTATGTGTTTGTTTCCAGTGCGTGCTTGGTTTACTGAGAAAATCAATATATTGTGACAAATTTAATGTTCATTATTAAGCAATAATGAAGAAACAATGCCGCCTTGTCAAGTTAAAAGTGAGGACGATCAATAACCATTGTCTTCATTTTGGATCATATCCAATCCATATTGGCTGCTCCCACAAGGATTTGCATCTCGGCCGGTGAAGATCAAGGCATTGAGAAGGAAGAAGGGTCGGTCTGCCAAAAAATTATCCTGGAAGATGTTTAAGAACCATCCGAAAAGAACAACCGCTGTGGTGGCAGCAGCCTCGCTACCTTCTTCATTCACCTGAAAAATTGGAAAACCAAACCATTGGCTAAGAAATTGTGTAATCCGTCTTGATACGCAGTAAGACTAATCATAAAACATGCTGCTTGAGATTGCAAACAATATTGAATGTATTTCATCTAAAGGAAGGCCTTATGGTAGGCGTTGGAGATGTACAAGTTGGGTCCATCATTGGCAACTATTCCTAGCACAACACAACGTTGTGACAATATTATTGTACAGATTCATCAGAATTCAAGATGTCACCCCAACAATGAACACAAATCCATACAGCAACATTTCATAGTAATCAAGCCAAGATCCCCTAGAAGTAGTCTATATGACTTGTGCTCTACATTCCTAGTCTTATGAAGCTTTTAGGTTCTACAGAAAAAAAGTCATACAAGTTTGGAACAACAGCTATTTTCATACCTGGGAGACTGGTGTTTTCTGGACTCAAAAGATGTTCAAGGCCCATTTTCACCAGCTGCTCTTTGAGGCTAAAGTTGTCCTCAATATGAAAACGAGGAAGCTGCACGAACACTGTGGTCTCTTTCCTGGCTTGTAACCAGCCCTCAAGTTTCTTGAGGTTCATGTTTTCCACCACCTTAATTGGATGCAGTTTTGTTGGGTAGGACTAGAGGAGAAGATTTTTGAGGAGAACATTTTGCCTATTGTTTATAATCGACTTACTTCCGACAGGGTTGTACTTTCAAAAGGTAATATGAGCACCATTGTGATGTCACCACCATTGTAGGGCAATTCCAAGGATCTTCACCTTGTCATCATTGATTCTGGCATACTGGAATTTCATTGACCCTGGAACACAAAAACCAGATTGTAACACAGTTCACAATCAGGGGAGTTCAGTCCTGCTCCTGGAGGACCACTTTCCAGAGTTTAGCTCCAACATACTTTGGCTGGAAGTTTCTAGTGATCCTGAAGAATTTGTCAAGGTCTTCTACTGTATATGAATAGAATGAATAAAAACTTTTAACCCTATGGTATTTTTCATTTGGGGTCACACGTGTTGTTTGCGATCAAAAGTGTGTCCATTTTGTACTCTTATGATATTTTGGAGCGTCACCCCTTCATTGCTGTTCACTTTTTTGTGCACCGTGAATGATTTGTAAATTGTACACAAAAAACTCTGTATTTTCTTTCTTTCTTTTTTCTTTTTTTTTTGTTTTTGTTTTTGTGTATTTTTCATTCATTTCCAATGGTGGTCATTTTTGACCACGAACAACACAAGTGTGAATATTTTGTATTTTTTTTTTTTTTTTTTTTTTACAACCATTTAGCTTTTTCGAATCAAGTCCACAAATTTATTTGTGATCACATTAATGCCATAAAAGTCATAGAGTTTCGTACCATTCCGATGAAGTAGCGATTAAAATGACCAAACAACACCAGAGGGTTAAATATTATTATTATATTTAAAAGTCATCAGTTCTATTTTTTTTTAGCAATTCATAACTCGACATCTAAATAAAATAAAAGAAATAATCCCTTCAAATCTGCCTATTCAGATTGTTTTAGAATGTGAAGGGTTAAATGAAAGACAGCCATATTAGAAATTCTCCCGCCCTAACGCTTTCAGCTCTGTGATTGGTGGTCCATCTATAAAATTACAGATGGCCAAATGATAGTAAATCAATGAGAGACTTATTATCATATCTCTCCCCAGTGGTGTTTGATATCACTTAACTTTATGACAAGTTCCGCTATTATGAAGCTGTTCACGGTGGAAGCCGTGAGTAACATTACTGAGGAGGCCATTGTTGCTGATTTATAGTCGTTTTCAAGATAACCTTTTAAAGAAAATTTGGAGTTAATTGGAAATGGAAGATATAACGTTCACCAGAGCTTAATTTGGTGCAGAAAACTGAGAGGCATTTCAGCCTCAGCAGTTACACCTGTCTTTAAGTAAATCATCAATGGGTAAGTTCATTAAAATCTATCTGGCGCCGTACCAAATGTTTTTATTCTGGCCGTTGCTGCAAATGTTTTGTATGTTTGTTTTTATTTGTTTGAGAAAAGTCAATTGGGAGAATTAGTGGTCAGTGTTTAAATTTACTAACTTTACTAACATATTTGTTGTAATTCCACACAATAATGACATATAGGTTTGTGTTTTGTTACTTTGGATAAGAAACAAAGTCTCATCCTTTACATTCTGTCAATTTTATCGGCAAATACAGTAATGTGCAAGTAGTGCTTCCTACATAGAATATGTCATTAGCTGAGACAGATTTTTTATTTATCTTTTAAAAAAATGTTTATTAAAAATTACTTTATTTAAGGACAGAACCACAACTTGTTTAGTAAACCACTATTTAATTAAATAAAGAAGCAATTTTATTTTTAATCCCCCACCCGTACCGAAAATACCTTCAAAACCGAGGTACGTACCGAACCATCATTTTTGTGTACCGTTACACCACTACTGTCTAGGGTGCTGTAGTGTCTGTCACTTATTTGCATTGCCGTGAGCCTTGTCATAATGTGTTATTAAATGCTTACTTTGTTTTGTTGGTTTTGTGTGGTAGGATGGGTGTCTGTCATACATTTTGCAACCCGGGTTGTTGTCATCATACTCTGCTGAAGTGCACAAACCGATTTTGTGATTATGCAATTATTTGTAATGAGGATTTGCATTTTATTTGAATGAGCTGTTTTATTTTGATGGTTACTCTTACTGTGCTGTTTGCTTGTTGCTTTTTTAAGGCTGGACTAGCCTCTTAAGAGCTGAAGTTGTCTAGAAGAGGACCTAAGTTCCCTGGATGAGTAAAGAAGTTGAGAAGGCTAAGGTTTAAGGGTACGTTTATGTCACTGATGTGCTGAAAATGGAAAAGTTTTTCCTTTGTGTTTTTGAAAAGTTTTGCATATAGACCACAACGTTGAAAATGACTAAAAAAAGTTGTATTATGCATGCCCGGCCAGTAGTTGGCGATGTCGAACACTACGTGCATGCGCAAAGACTTGTTTCTATAGCCTGAACAAATAATATGTGCATATGAATTCACCATTTTCACAAATTTTCATTTTCATGCAGTTGACATTTAAAGGAACAGCCAAAAATCACAAAAAGTTTTCCGTTTTTAGTTGAAAATAGTGTTGTGTAAACACCCCCTAAGAGTCGCCGTTCGCTACTGGACCTTTATTAGCAGGTGTGTTTTAATTGGTGTTTGAGCTAAACTCTGCTGGAAGGCGGACACCCCGGAAAATTGCGTCTTAATTACAATTATCTCTCTGCATCCTCACTTCTTTGAAGTAGATTGCATTCACCAAGACTAATATGATGTTAGAGTCTATTGAGCCTTCTGGCAGGGTGTCTTATTCGGTTATCAGTCTTGTTGGCTATCCATTCATTTATCGTCATCCTTGAAACTTCCGGTTACCCCTGGAGGACGAAACTTTAATGTTTAGTACAGTGTCAAAGATCAGATGTGCTACATTTAGACACTTATAATGTAACCTTAAAATCGAGAGAGGCAGCAACTTGGCTCCATAGACCATCTCACTGATGTGCTGGTAGGACTCATTAAAATGCATAGATTTTCTCCAAACAAGAGATCAAATCTGTTGTCTCATGCTTTTTGCAGTATAGTCGACAGTTCAGCTTGGCGAAGAAGAGATGGACCTGGTCTGAGGTCTTCTCCTTTATTGTATTGAACTGAATAACCTACATGTGAAGAATAAAGAAATTGTTGACCTGCTAAGTGATCGATCTTTATTTGGAGTTACAATTATTTGACCTTACTTTCATGAGCTGCTCCAGTGTGGTGTTACAGGCCCCTAGCTTCGTCATGGCGAAAGCTGTTGAGATACTTATTGGCGACAGAAAGATGTTTTCATCGTTGGACTTTCCCTCAGCAAGCTGCTTGAAAAACATGAGGGCGAAGTGGCTGTTGGCTTTGGACAGTTCCCACACTCGAGGGTTGATGCCAGCTGGGATCTTCTCTGGTTTTTCCAGTTGGTTGTGTTGTAGAATCCGGGCTGCGGTAGATGCAAATTGGCTCCAAAGGTAGATCTTTGGGCTTTGCATTGCAGATATATTTGGCTGCCTGGACCGAACAGAGGGCGAGTACCCACAAACCCCATGTACATGCCAACAACTTCATTCTGCCCAAGATGGAATGGGAAACCAGCCCAGGAAAAGCAGTTCAGTGCAAATTCTGGTGGTCAGACAAGTCATGGAATCATGAGATGTCTGTAGAGAATTGGTAAGTTTTTTTTTTTTAAATTTGTACTTTAATTAGACTTAAAACAGTTAGCAATGTGCAAATTTTCCATAACACTACTTTTCTACAAAGAAATCGTTAACTGCTTTTACTTTAAAATCCAGAGTGGTTACAAAGTCACTCCATTTAAAGTTTAAATTACCATAGCTGAGTCAATTTCGGCAATTTTTACTTTATTAATCATACACTGCTAGTCACAAATTAAGGTTTAATCTGAATTAAATGTCACTACCAATGGATGATTGACTTATAAAGATCCACTTTAAACTAGGATTGTTTCTAATTAAGGTGAAAATTTAATAAAATTTTTAACCCCACGAAAACGCTTCGTACAACTGTTCCAACAAAACTGCTCTCAGGATTTTCAATGCATTTAAACATTTTTCACTTACTTGTCGTATTTCCTTGTTAAAGACCAGTTTTGGGACTAAAGACCAGTTTAGGTTATACTAAAGTAAGGAGCAAAGTGAGGAAACACTTCTCTGGATAGGTCAATGCCCTTAAGAGCACTGGAAGGACTAGAGATGGAAATTTACTCAGGACAACCTTTGTGCTATTAATTCATGGTGTAAGGTTAGCCATAACAAGCAAAGCAAATTTTACTAATAATGGGAAATCTGTTCAAAACATTGTTAAAATGAGGTGAAACTGTTTTGTTTCTTATCAGTTATTGGTATTAAAGATTCTTTTGTTTAGTGTTTTGTTCAATGTTAATGGTTGCTGCATAAAAGTGCATGCATTTGTACAAAAGACCAGAGAGGAAAATGGTTTACAATATCATTTAATCATCATCCATGCCAGAATCACTGCTCCACATAAAATACATTTCTTATTAAATAATATTTTCAAGTTTTTCAATATCTAATTCAAAAATCCAGTTAGTAATACCCCTGCCCTCTCAAAGAAGAAAAGCAATTGTATTATAAAAAAATGCAATCCAAAATTTCACACAGTGAATTCTTGTACAAAGTGAAAAAAAAGGTATTACAAACTACATCCACATCGGAGAAATATTCTAAACATTCCTTATTGGAGTATAATATACAAACATTTATTTTCGTATTCAGGTTGAAGTTAAAGTGTACCTTAATTTAAGCAGTCTATCATGAGATAACATGGAAGAAATCATCAAAACCAATTACATATCCTGATGTTAGGAATCATGGTAAAAAGACCACAATGCAACACCCCATCTCACGAAAAAGTCAATACATGAGTGCAAGCAACGAGTTACAGTGGGAACAAACATGAGGTGGACAGCACTCTCTTTGGACACACTTGAACAAACACACAAATCATTCATTTCAAACTACATCCTACAGCTATAAGCTAAAACACTAAAGCCTGTACTTGTGCACAACCCTTATGTTTTCAAGTAACTTTATGACTTCTCATAAATCTACTGTGTGTATGTGCACAGCATATAGTTTCCCATCAAGGCCAGGGAACAATATGTACCATTAATCATTTTTCTGTGTGAGAAAACATACTACACTCTTGGGTGTTTCAGGCACCAAGTGTCAAAATTCAGATTTCAATCATTCCTATCTTCTAATTTTATGACGTTTGACACTAATTAGTACTACATTCATATTTCAAAACCAACCCTGAACGTAGTCAACAATCACAATAAAATGAGTTCCAGTGAGGAAGCACGGAGACTGTTCATTAGACAGTGATTTAAAAAAAAAAATTTTTTTTTTTAGGAAGTCAGCACTGGGTGGATGAACCTCATGGAAAAAGTCATATTTCACCTCAAAAAGATTTTTTTGTTTGCATTGAAGCAATTAAGGCAATTTTCCCCTCCTAAATGTCATTACCACAATGCAGAAAAAAAAAAAAACTAATTCTCATTACAGTAATGCAGTAACAAAAACAGTACTTTAAATTAAAACCTTGCAGAATTATATATATAAATTATGCATTACAATAAAGAATTATTCTGTGCTTAATGTTATGAAAATAATTTTCACAATGCAAAAACAAAGGTTCCAAAAATGGGCCTTATTTCCATGAGATATTTAAACATACTTGTGGTGAAATATGACTGTTTTTTGACGAGTTTCATGAGATTCACCTGGGTAAACATTTTGGTTCCCTTTTCAAATCAAACAGTGATTCCCATTGGCTCATGGGGGATCATGTAAATGTTGCTTTGCAACAATAGTTTAAAACAGTTGGTTTACAAATGGCTGACTTCGAATGCATACTTTCAAAAACCAGAAATAAATTGAGCCCATCTGCAAAGGTTTATACAATCTGCGTTTGGCTCAAGGAAACATTGAAAATCAATTTCGGTTAGGTACAAAGGAACTGTTGAGGATTGTATTAATGGCTTTTATGAGAGCAGTAAATCTTGATTTATTTATCTGTATTATCAGACCTCCAATAATGTCATTAAATATGAAAATAAGCCTTGATACTTTCCTCTCTAAACAGCAATATCAAACTATGACAAAATACACAGACTGTTTTGTTTTCCTGTTCCAATTTACTCTTCAAAGAACCATAACATCAAAAGACCACCATCACACCATGAAACATGCTTAAATACTCCAGTTCAATTGCATGAAACGTACACAAAATGGCTACAAAAACAAATGACCTGGCAATAAATTCCTTTATCTCAGAAAGGATAGGCAAGTAATCCGTTTTGGCGGTATAAAAGCCTGCAGATTTGAAGAGATCATTTAATATAAATGCTGACTTTGAAGACTGAGAGGAGTTGAATATTATAAATAGAGATGGTTCGGCTACATCTAAATATCCAACGCGTGAATAACTGCAGATCTGCAAAAAGGCACACCCTGAAGTCTTCAAGTCTTGAAACTGGTTAAGCGACAATTGCAGTACTGAAGAAAAAAAAAAAAGCGAGTAACACGATTTTTACACACAAATACACTAAAATCAACCCTGAGATAAAGACAGAGGTCTTCCTTTAAAACAAAAAGTAAAGATGTTACCCAAGTGGACATAGGACTTATTATAGATCCTAAAAATTCCTACAAGAGCATTTAACATAACTTCGCCTTTTTGAACTCGTAATCCATTTAGTGGCTTTAAACCAACAGCAACAAAAAGATTTCTGTTTCTTTCGAACAAATTTTGGGTAAATTCGTGCTATCGTTAAAGTCTACACTGTGCATCACAGTGGTTACCTAAACGAAGTTGCAATATCCAATCTTGACGATTGCTTAAATGTTGAGCTCAGACCAATGTGACAGTATTAATGAAAATAAAATCAATAGAAATCAACTCCAACTTAAGAGAAGTTCCACCAAAATAGGTGCTTTTAAGGTTGCAGTAGGATGTCTCAAGAGACCATTATATGCTAGCAAAAAAAAACAAAACAAAAAAAAAACTATAATAAACTAACCTCCAATTTAAAACTAAATTATTGAGGCGTGACTGTTTCATTAGCGATGAGATCTCACCACCAAGGAAGCAATGACATGGAAAAAATGCAAGTTTGAGATTTACAGTGCAGGTGTTTTGATGAGCTTAATACATTACTGATCATGGAATAGCTGACGGAAATATGATGTTGTGTACTTTAATGTTAAGGCAAGTTTAACAGTTGCCAACGTCTGTGCAGAATCTGTGAGCACATTATCCTCATATTGCGTCTTCACTTGTTTATTTTGGCTAGCTTGATGATGCTTTCAGATTTTCTTCCAAAATCTGCACAGAAAATGTGAAAAACGTCTGCAGATTCAACAAAGTTTTACTTTTATTGTGTACTCTCTAAAGATCACTAGTAACTACAAACTCCATTTTTGGTTGGGTCGGAAACAAAACCAATTCCGAATAATGTGAAATATGGAAGTATTCATGCTTAGTGGTTTAATTCTCTTAAAGAAATGGTTCATGCAAAAATGAAAAATGTGTGAGATTTAACTCATCCTCAGGCCATCCAAGAAGTAGATGAGTTTGATTTTCATCAGAACAGATTTGGAGAAATTCTCTAATTTAACTTCTGCAGTGAATGGGTGCCGTTATTGAGAGTAAAACATCACAATAATCCACACTACTCCAGTCCATTAATGAATGTCATTTCTTACAAACATGCAGCATGCAAACCATTGCTTCTGGCCAAAATATGAGTCCATAATCCATAATAACACTTCCTCTTCTGGAAAGTTGCATCCTTTGTTGTCCTCTCACATCAAAATCCATATCTGTTTTACACGGTTTAAAATTATAAATGTTGCTAGATCTGTGCATATTTCTCTTCTGGTTCAAACGACATGATTGTTTTCACTAAAGAAAGCAGTATCTAGACTGGCATTTTAGTTAAAAACGTCTTAAAGATTGATTTATTTATTACAAACATGCAGCTTTTCACTTCGCCAGACATTAATTGATGGACTGGAGTGATATGGATTACTTGTGGATTATTGTGATGTTTTTATCAGCTGTTTGGACTCTCCTTCTGACGGCACCCATTCACTGCAAAGGATCCACTGGTGAGCAAGTGATGTAATGCTAAACAAACTCCTCAACATCTTGGATGGCCTGAGGGTGAGGAAATTTTCAGCAAATTTTTATTTTTGGGTGAATTATTCCTTTAGAAGGTTGGGAGTCCAAGCTTTTCGAGTCCAAACAGTATAGGAGCTTAGTTAATCCTCCATCAATATTAGAATTAATCTGAGGAGAACTGTGATGTACACGCTTGAGCTCAGCCTGTAGGGAATTCGATTGAACCGGCCCATCAAAACAATATTCTGGAAACTTCAAAGATGAAACAGAATGAAGGAGAGTCTTGAGGTGGCTACAACTGGATCAAAGTCTTTCCTTTTTGCATTGAATATACGGCACATCTTTCAGGATGAAAAACTCCACATATATTAAAAAAAATCGTGGCTTGATCTGAAGATCGTAATTTCACTGACAAAGTGAAGAGTAGTATATACGCATTCTTAAAACTGAATGCATCTTTATGAATTACCGTAGCAGCTTTCTTTCCATCCTCAGGATGGAAAAAATAAAACTATACCCCACTATGAAAAAAAACAGCATGACCTGGATTATTTCTATTCACGTCCACAAAATATAGAGGCCGATTAATGCATCCCTGAGGACATTACAACAGAAGATGATGATTACAGGCGGTTCAATCGAAAATCCCACAGGCGATGTAGTGTAATACACTGAAAACAATACAAGGGCCCTGTTAAGACTGGAAAAGGCTTTTGGCTTTGTTGGCATGAGTGCAGTTGAGGTCAAATCAGTGAACATTTGGGTTTATGAGAATTTCTATAACACACAATAATGTGCATCGCAGCAATCACACCTGTAAAAGCCTAAATGAAGCCTAATGTATGAAACACGATACATAGTTTTGACCGTCACGATAAATCAAAATGGTTTCCATTGGTTGAATATGCAGCAAGCCTGCAGTAAAAAAATGAATTTAAACACTGTAAACCCTGACACAAGTGTAAACGCCAGACCAAGCACAAACAAGAGTGTAACTACCGAAAACGTAGCACATAATAAAAATGCAATTTTGAAACCCAAGAAAGTGGATTCATGATAGTTAAATCAGCATAAGTGAAATCATCTTATATGTTTTTCAGATTCACCCTGATTTACTTGGCAATGAAAAAAAGAAAGTGAACAAAAAACAGGAAGAAAATGCATGACAGCAGATACTGCTGTAAAAAGAAACTAAATCAGGGCATGATTGTGCACATGCACAGTGAATCCCACCCGAACTCCACCCATATTTGCCTGATGGGTGTTTGAGGCTCAGCGAGGAAGATAAACGCTCAGGATTAAGCGAATGAATGGCGTGTGTCATACAGCAATGATGAAGCATCCTGCTCTAGAGGGTTTAACCTGGCATTAGAGAGGGGTGGTGGTTGAGGAAGGGGAATCTGAGGTAGAAAGAGCCGACTAGGAGTGGGCGACTCCGTTCTTGGGCAAATCAGGGCTGCTGGCCACCTGTTCGGAGGACAAACTGAGAGATGACGTCTTGCTGGTCAGCGAGGACATGCCGATGGAGCCGTTTGAGCCCTCACTAAAACCAAAGAGAGAAAGGAGATGAGAACAACTGTGATGAACTCGTATTGTATTTGACATGACATGTATTTGAATTTCTTTCAGTGGACGTAAAACCATGTACTTCTGAAAGCAAATCCTGACTTTAAATAAATAGCCCTTACACAACTGAAATGTTACTGGTATTTCTTTTGATTTAAAACCTATTTTACTGAGATAAAATCACTGTTATATTTCACCTAAGAGTGAGTGGATGCTCATCTCGTTGTAGAGTGTGTTCGTCTTGTCCATTTTCGACTGAGACCCTCTTGTACTTGCCATCGTGGCTCTCCTGAAGGCAAAATAATTCATGCTTAAGCACAGCAATGTAAATCACATGACGTTTAACACTTCCTTTAGTTAACAGAAATATAAAAGCTCCTGAAATTACACTCCACAATCCCAGTTTGAAAAAACAAACAATAATTTTACAAATGACCTTGCTTAAAAATGAATTTTCTGCTCAAGAAATGGCCACGGTCGCATTAATTATTAACTGGAAATGGAATATATTAATTATGAATAATTAATAGAAGCTCTATAAATTGCATGTCTCTCTTACCCTGGCCATCTCATGTGTCCTCATGATGATATCTCTCTCCACCTGGTGCAGCTCGAGACTCAGCTGTTCACTGGACAAATTCCCTGATGACCAGTCCACTCGAGACGGCTGGGACATGACTGAGCTTGGGTTCTGCCAAAAGAGAGAGTGAGAAGCTGAATCATCAAAACAACAAAAGTCATTATAATTATAACCTTTATTCTTTACATTATTATTATTTGATTTTTTTTACATTTTTTATAGAATAACAATACTACTAATTAATTTATATGAAATAGTGTATATATAAAAATTAAGATTAATATATATAAATTATATATATAAATAATTTAATACAATTTAAAAGTGAAATACATTTTTTAATTGTGTATTATACACTTTATTTAAATTGCTATATATATTTTAAATATAATTATATTAAACTATACATACTATTCTAAAATATTCTGTACATAATATATTATAAAAATATATAAAATATAATAATAAAAAATATACATAATTTATATTTTCATTTATAGAATTTATATATTTTAATGTATTTTATTGTAAACTTCAAGTGAAAATTTTATATAGTAAATATTTGATATGTTGGTGTCTTTTAGTAGGATCGAACAAGACGTGAACAGGCCTTTAAAATGACACATCTAGCAGGACGGACAGTCTCACCTCCAGGCTGCGGCTCTGCGTCTGCTTGCTGATTTGCAGGTTGACCTGCTGTAGCTCCATCCTCAATTGCTCACGCGCCTGCATGGCAGGGGACAAACTGGACCTGCGGGATAAGTGGAAAATACTTCACACATTTAGAACCTTTCTAGAAGAAAACTAAACTGAAACCAAGTGATTACTTGTAAAGGGTGGGGTTGGGCGACATACCGCTCCCTGAAGTGCCCCTGAGGCTTTTGGTGTGGCTGGTAAGCATCGCCACTCCACCCACTGTGATTCGCATAGGCGTAGTCAGCTTAAAAGAGAAGACAAAGGCCATTCAAATACCCTGAAATAATCATTTTGTCCCATTAGCAATGCTGAGACAAAGCAGGAGGAGTTTACCAGCAGAAGCGGTGTGTTTGGCCGAGTTTGGCAAGGGTGGCATGGGACTGTTTGGTGGGTAGCCCGATTTAGACGTGCGTGAGATGGCTCCAAAACGAGACACGGTCGGCAGGGAGCCAAAGGGAATTATGGGGTCGTCGTCTTTGACATCTGCCGCTCTGCGTTGAAGCTCCAAGCCGTGTGCTCTCAGACTTTTGCTTTTGTCTAAATTTTGCTGTTAGGAATGGTTACAATTAGCTCAAGAATCCTATATTAATATGCTAATTATTCAGCATACTATCATTTAAATACACCCAACTTCACTGTTTAATATTTAAGAATATTATCCAAGCATTAACATGAAATAAGCCTGAACTGTTGACAAAAAACATTGGTTATCTCTTATATATATATATATATATATATATATATATATATATATATATATATATATATATATATGGCCTTTGGTTTGTCAACAGTATTTGTACTAACTAGACAGAATAAACATTGGTAACCTTTTGTAATGGAACAGTCACTGAAAACAGCACAGATCTGAATGCTTGGGAGAAACAATCACCTTGCAATGTGAGCCTTTCTGCTCTAATGAACTTAAATGTAAATTTTTTAATGCAATTTTTGCCCACAGAAAATTCTTAATTATGATGCTAAGGTGCTATAGTTGGTTGCCAGTGCATGCTGTGTGTTTGCTAGGAAGTTATGCATAAAAAAAATAAAATAAAAACTACATTTCTTTAACATTCTGGTCTACAGATCTAGCTCAGTTTCCTCCTTCAGTGTATGCCCTTGGCCATGTTTTTGTTAAAAATACAACTGCTTGAGAATCCCTTATGTCCCTATAAACATGCAAAACTTACTGTGTCCATGCCCTCTTTGGACTTTATATCCTTGCCGCCAATGTAGGAACCGAAGGGGTCACATGACCAAGGTGAATATGAGCTGGTGTAGTCTGGTTCCCGGAGGTGTCCAAAACCATGAGAGTTCTCTTCCATGTACTGTGAACGACACAGATATGGCAACTCATTACCAAACCCTAGCTACTAGGGCTGCATGACTGCACAAATTGTCCCAACATTTTGTGATTATATTTCAATATAAATATAAATTTAACACAACAACAAAGATAATATTATTAATAACATTATTATTATATTAAACAAAATTTGAAATATTAATAATTTTGTTTTCTTAAAATTACAATACAATATAAATATGATTATAAAATAATAATAATAACTATTATTAAATACAAAAAAAATTACTAAAAATTTCACTAAAACTGAGTATTTCATTATTATTTTTACTACGTTTTTAAAACTACAATACTAATATGTATAACAATAAATAATTTAAATCATTAAAATTGATAATTTAATGGTTAATAAAATAGATTTCAGATAAATATAATAATTTTACCTTACCTTTTATAATTTTTTTTTTTATTTTTTTATATTTTTTTTTTTTTTTTATTTTTTTAAATGACAAAACTAGTTTATGGCAGTCTTAATTTTTCAAACATTAAACAATTATTTAAGATTTATTACACTGCTCTGTGGAATACTCTGTGGAAAACTGAAGTCGGCACTATACGCTTGATAGGAACAGTTTTTCTTTGTGGAAGATTTGCGTTTGGTTAGCTAATAAAATATTAAAACTCAATTCAGTATTATGTGTAAAATTATGATGTCATCCTGGTATCGCGGATTTGCTCTCTCGTTTCATACAAACGCAGCTGCTGCCATTTCACGACGATTGTTTTGTACGCTGTAATGGACTATAAGATAACTAACAAACTGGTAAAATGTTAAAACATTTTTGTCTTAAATCAATATCTTTTATTACCTTAATTATTTTTGTGGTCAAATTTTGCGTAATAATAAGTGGTATGACTGCAACGTATCCCTTTAATGTCCATCTACTTTGAACTTGCCACTTGCTCGCAACTGCTGTCTTCATGGAAACTTTGCATTCAAATATTTCAACTCAAATCAATATTTTGTGTCTAATTATTTACTCTTGTGGCAAGTAGCCGTGTAATAAGAGAGTTAATGTACATCCAGCCAGTTATCATCACTGAACAACCCCCTTCAGGGTATTACAAGATCCTTATCCTGCGATAACAACCGGCTGGATGTAGATTATCCCTTACTAAACATGCAGCCCTTCTACATTTTGCTTAGTATTATTATTATTTCTATGTAATATTGTTTTTCTGGCTTACATGGCTCTGTCCCCTCATGTCCTGAGGGTAGCTGGGGTCGTGCGAGTGTGAGGAGCTAAAGGTTGATGGGGAACCATCCTTTCTATCCTCCAGCTGGGCCATGATCTCCTGTCTTCGACGGTGCAGGTAGTCTAGGGACGGCTGAGGTCGCGTGTAGGCATTCTGTGGACACAGTATTAGGTTATGTTTTCTTTAGGTTTGGAATGAGACCCATGCAGTTCAAATATCCCAGGTAATGGATCTTACCCTTGGGTAATTCCTGATCTGATTGGAGTGTTTATAACTGTCTTGTTCTGGCAGGTACGAAGCGCTTTGGGGTGGTGGCAGTGGGGGAACGTCTGGACTCCCTACGGACCAGTTTCCTCCCGTGGGGGGAATGTTTTTGGGATGGAGTAGGCTGAGTGGCGATGGCCATCGTGGTGTGAAGGGTATCCGTAATGTGAGCTTTGGTTGGCCGCATTGGCGCTCTGAGGTGTAGGAACTGGAACCCGGATATGGTGGGCATGCTTGGATCTTGAGCAGGTGAACGGGTGTAGCGTGGGTGCACATGGGTGGTAAGGATAAGGATTACCTGTTGAAATGAGGGAAATTAACATTTTTAGAAGTGCAAAAATATTACGTGTTTTTGTTCAAAAAATAATAAGTGTGTTTGCTACCTGCAGGGTACTGGGAGGATTCATATTGGGTGGAGGGTGGCAGAGGGCAGATGAGCGCTCTCAGAGTTAATACAGTTCAGAGTGGTGTGGTGAATACATGTGAGGAACTCTAGGCACCGCAGGCATGTGCTTCTGTCCGACTGCGCCATCGCCGGCCACCCTGGAGTGGGAATTTATGAACATCCCTGGTTATTTTTGGGATTGATTCCAATCTGCAAATCAAGAAATAAGTGCAGGATCACTCTGCAGTCTGGCTTTTTTTTAAATTTAAACAATTGTGACTCAAATTTATATTTTATGTCCATTTATTTGGCATGTAGCCATGTATGTTTAGTATTAGATGACTACTTGTATTGTAAGTACCTTAGAATAATGTATAGCAGTGTCATTACTGTTAAAGGGGTCATGTGATGCGATTTCAAATTTTCCTTTCTCTTTGGAGTGTTACAAGCCCTTGGTGCATAAAGATCTGTAAAGTTGCAAAGACTAAGGTATCAAATCTAAAGAGATATTCTTTATAAAAGTTATGAGTCAACCACAGCCCCCATCTCTACGTCACTATAAAGGAAGATTTGCATAACGCCGCCCAAATGTTCACGCAAAGAAAGAAGGCATAACTTTGATTCTCTCTGTTGCAGCTGCTGTCATGTTGTGGAGTCTGTGTGTTTCGTTGAAGTGAAACTTTGTTTGGTCTTCCAAAAGAGGACATGACTAGAAATCAGTGGTTAAGTTGTATTTCAACACTGTTCCAGAACACTCCAACCCAAATATTCTGATGTGTGCTGCACATTTTATGGAGGATGAGGACTGTTTCCTGAACCAGTAACCTACAATGCATCTGTGGCACAATGGCTGTTTTTATACAGTTGGGCAGTTCAAACTTTGCAAGGACAGTCTAGTGCTTCTAACTCGCAGCCTGTAAGTAAGTTTTTTATATTTAAATAATTTGCCAATGATGGTTCAAAAAGCGAGTTTTGAGCATTAGAGTAGGCTTGTTGTTTCTCAGATCACAAATGCAGTCATGGTTTTATGTTTACGCAGCGCGATACACAACGCGTAAAAAGACAGAATAAGTCATTATAATCAGTAATTACGTCCCCACTGGATGCAACAAATTCCTCGTTTGTAATGGTTTTTATTGGTTTTGTCTCGTCTAGTGATGTCCGGATTCAGTTCACCAAATCGAACTGAATCATTTGAAATGGTTCGCGTCTCCAGTACTCACTAACTCCAGTTAAGGCATGTTTATAAACCACATAACTTAAGTTAGTGCGTACTGCAGAACTTTAAGGCTTAATATAATTTATACAGATGAGTTATAAAAAAAAAAAATCACCCCCTCACAGTTGTCACAAAGGACAAAATTAGCTATATAGACCAAAATATTTTTTGTACCAGGCTTTAAACATGTTTTTTCTGCTGCAAAGTTGGGCATTTTCACATGGAGAGTCTATGGGAATGACTCCCTTTTGGAGCCAGCCTCCAGCGGCCAGTCGATGAATTACAGTTTTAGTCACTTCCTTGTTGGTTTCAAGAAAGGGAGTGGGAGGTTGCAGCTTGGTAAAAATCGACACCTTTTAGAAAGGTGGGGCATAGAGGAGAAACTATAATGTACATTATATGGAAAATAATGTGTTTTTTTAACCTTAAACTGCATAAACACAGTGCATTATACCAAATACACAAAATAATGTTCTTTTAGCAATGTCATATGACCCCTTTAACTAAAACTATTAAAAAACAATTGTTTTGATTAGTTTATTGAAATGTTGCTGAATTTTAGTATTTAACAATTTTATTTCAATTAGTTGCCAAGGCAACATTTCTAATTTTCAGTTTAGTTTGTCATCTAATAATGATATCTATAGAAAGTATAAATATTAGATGACAAACTTGAACTGAAAATAAGTTAAAGTTCTAAAATAAAAAATAAAAAAATTAAAGCCAAGTAGTAATATTAATAAAAAATCTAATTAAAAAATGATAAAAGCACACAAAATCACCTGAAATGAAATAAAGCTAAATATAAATATAAAAAATACTAATAAAAATTATAAAAGCACATAAAATTACTATAACCTAAACTAAAATTAAACCTGAAAATAAAAAGCAAATAAAAAAATATAACCACTATAATAGTATATAAAAAAAATACAAAATAATACTGATGTATAGATAATTGGTCAGCATCAAAAAAGTTAGTAAAAAAATTAAATCTTTTTAAAAAAAAAAGAAAGTGCTGCTGCCACTGCTAATACAGTTAAAATATTAACTATCCTATAAAAATAATAATTAGCCATTTCTTTCTCTCTAAAAACCTGGTCAAATCATGAGACTATTTATATATTTTTATTTATTTAGATCCATTCATTATTTAAAAATAACAGTTACTTAATAAAAATAATATTATATATATATATATATATATATATATATTTATATATAATATAATATATATATATAATATATATATATATATATATTATATTTCATTTTTTATATAGTCTCTTAATAAATTGAAATATACATTATACTTGTACGAAAGGGATCCTTGGCAAGGGTATCTTCTCATTTTTTTTGCGATATGTGATGTTAAAAAAGGTTTGAAATCCCCAGTGCTAATATATGATTTGCCCCCCCCCCACCCCCACCCCCCACTAATAAACAAATAAACTCACGACTCTGGAGTGTGAACCCAGGCGCACTGAGGCTCCCAGTAATTCATCTTCTCTGGTCTGTGTGTTTGGATCATATGAGGGTCTTGAGCCCTCTGGAAACCAGGTGGGCAAAAGTGGATTCGGTCCTGGTTGCTAGGATGACGTAGTGATGGAGGAGGTTTTGCGTGGGAGTCCCCTCCATCGGCAGCCCCTCGTCCGGCAACAGGGGGGACCGGTGCCGAAGTCCATCTCATTCAGCTGGGTCAGGGACTGGCTGAGCTGTCGCCTCATTCCCAAACGCTTATTCATCTTACGGTATCTGTTGTCAAAGAGAAACGGTGGTGAAGCTGATACTAACGCTTATGATTATGCTTTACTTTAATGTACTTCCAGTGCTGCTTACTTTTCAAGCTCTTCCTGAGAGTGAGCAAAGGTGCCAACTTGCCCCCGCGAGGACAGCCGCCTTTTTTGTTTCATGCCCCCCGACACATGTAGTTCTTATATTTTCTGTGCTGGGGTGGCTGTGGACAGGAATTGAGATATGCTTACTAATTTCTGTGCAAGTTATTTAAATGATCCTAATTAAAAAAAAAAAAAAAAAAAAAGTAGCTATATATAACAAATAAAAATGACACACAGAGTTTGAACTGAACTGAAAATATAAAAGTAAAGCTAATTCAAAATATTGATAAATACTATAATAGTATCTCGAACATTAAATTATACCTGAGGTATAGAATAAGCAAATAAAATTATATAAAAAAAAAAACTGGTCAAAAATCATAAGGCTATTTTAATAAATTTTATTAATAATATTTTTAATATTAAATATTAATATATTGAAATTTTTGTGATCTGGTTACAGACCTGTTGCTGAGCACCTCATTTTTACATAAATTAATGCTAATAAATTAAAGCTAAACAGAAAAAAAAAAAATACAAAAACAAAGCACAAAGTTTCTGAAACTTAAAAATGAATACTGCAAATATAACAGCTAACATAAAATATTATTTAAATATTACAATAACAGAAAAATAACATGTATAAACACATTATTTCATTATCAAAAAGAAAACCCACTGAATGTAGAAACTAGAATAGAATACATTTAAAAAAGTTCTGCTGCTCTACATTAAAAATAAATAGATACCTATATGAAAAAGAAGATCACGAGACTATTTTTTGACACTATTTTAATCAAAAAACTTTTTCACTATAATTATTTAAAACTATAAATATTTTCAAAAATATATATTTATGTCTACAGTCTGGTTACCGACCTTGCTGCTGACCCCTCCGTATTTCCTTGCGGTGGTTCTGAATTAGTAAAAAAAAATAAAAATCGACCAGGCCATGAACGACGACGGTCCGCACTGCTCTCAGCCCTTTGGGCTAGCTGCTCCCTGTGGGCGCAGGGCACTCGGGTATTTAGTACAACAAAAAAAACAGGTGGTGAGCATTCAATGATTAACAAACATTTAATTATGTTTGTTAGAAATCTGCTGTATTGAACCATATTGTGAAATGGAGCAGGCTGATTGACCTGGGCTGGGTGGGTGCCCGATGTCCGAGCCGCCACAAGCTTTCTAGATGGGTCTGCAGGCGGTTGAGAAGATTACTGTCAAATATAAAAGCTAGAATAGAAATATTAGTAAATATCGTTATCAGATAACATAAAAAATAATCATAGTATAACACACCTTATACGTCAGATATAGATCAATCAAAGGAGAAAACCACTGAAAGGTAGAAATAAATATAATTAAATTTAAAAAAGTGCTGCTGCGACTAACTATCTCAAAAATAAATAGAATTACCCCATATATGAATAAAAGAGATCACGATACTATGTTTGGCCCCGATTTTAATCATACTATTTCACAATAAGATTATTTAAGCAACTATAAGAGGATTTAAACACCACAAATGGCTACAGTTGGTTTACCGCACCTGATGCTGCGCATATCACCCGCCTTTTCTTGCTGTGGATTCTGAGACATGAAATTACCAGGTCCGATGCACGACGGTCCGCATGCTTCCAGCCCTTAGGCCTAGCCTGCTTCCCATGTGGCGCGCAGAGAGGCATACGTTAGTAAAAAAAAACAGGTGTGAGGCATTTCAGACAGTTTATGTTGTAAGATATGGCCTGGTAGTTGAGCATATGTTGTGACAATGACCGAGGCAGGCTGATGGCCCTGCGGTGGGGGTCGATGCTCAGCCCCGCCAGCTCTGAGATGGAAGAGTGGTCTCCCCCCCCCCCGGATGGCGTTCGAGATTGGCTGGGCGAATCTCCATGTTCTCTGAAGGGGGGAACCAGATGGTGAGTCCTGTGCCTGCACACCCACTCTGAGCCAAAAAATGGATGGGGTCGTGTCTGCAACTGCTGAAAACCACACACAAAGCCCACATACCTACATACTATTCACATAGCCAGCACAGACCAAAATCAACCATGCTGATGTTTTCATGCACGAGGTCACAATGCGTCCTATAGGGAGGGGTGTTACTAGCAATTTAAACACGTAACAACTTTGCCATACTATATATATAATTTTTTTTTTTGCAGACCTGGCCTTAAAAAAAAAAAAATACAGCACACCACCTAGTGAAATCTTAAAATATTACCCAGGAAACAATCAGAACAGGATATGTTTGGAAAATTTAAGGTGTAATTACCTAAAAGGCACTTTGAACTATTCATTTATTTTTTCTAGCAATTTATAAACAAAAAGCCATTTTTACTTCTTATAATACACATCCTCATCATACCTTGTCTATGATGGACTGCATGTGGGATTTGTGCGACTGGTCGGCGCAGCCTACAGTAGAGAGATGACCACTGGTCGGGGCGATACGCAGTCCACCCTCCATCGCGATCTGAACGATAAAAAAACTGAGCAGAGGCGATGTTCCCTCGAAGAGCCTCGTACGTGCGAAACTCCTCCTTCAGCTGCATCAAGGAGGAATCCTCATCACGTTTGGTCACCTGAGATTAAAACAAATAAAATGTTATATATTTAATATAAATAAATACAAAATATACATTTTTTCTAAATATCTATTATTAATAGCTGCATAAGTTTAAAAAAATATTTTAATTCTAAAATAGATCTATTTATCGTATATTTTGTAATTTTAATTATTTAATAAATACAAATGTACAAATTTTTTATTGTATATTTTATCAAATATATTATTTTATATTATATAACAGTTTTTAATATATTGAGGTTACAACAAAAATGCTATGCAGTAAAATTGTGTATACTTCTGTGTTACATTTTTTATATATTAGACATTATATACACATATATTTTATTTTTTTTTTTTTATTATTAAATCTATAGCAATGAGAAGCATTAATATTGTAAAGGAAAAAGTGGAAAAGTAAAGGGACCTTAAAGCAGCAGGCCTGTACAACAGGCTGCACACAGGTCCTACTGCTGGTTTTTGAAGCTTGGGGAAACGTGGTCGAGTCTCGTGCCCCACAAACCGGACAGAAACCTTCCGGGAGAGGGCCGCCGCCCGAACCAATCTCCAGACGAGCAGGACACAGCTTCAGATGCTTCTTCCTGCATAGCTTGTTGGGTTGAAATCCCAATTTTGTTAGTGCCCTGAAATGATTTTTCAGCCTGCGATAGAGGATGGTCGAGGAGCTTAGAAATGCTTCCCAGGGGCTCCGAGAATGGCAGCCTCTGGACTCTGACAGCAGCACCAACCAGGTTTGGAGGAGAGATGCTGAGGCGTTCTGGTGCTGGAGGAGGAGCTCAGGACAGTGCGTTCACCCAGCCGAAGGCAGAGGGCGCCCGGCATGGCTACGGGATGCGCGCCCTCATCCTCAACCAGCTGGCAGTGCACAGAGTCACCACACGGCTTCACTCTGCAAGGGGTCGCTGCTGAGAACGCTGCTGAGCAGCAGCGCAATTCAGCCCTGCACCTGGACGGTCAAACACCAACAAAAAACAAGGTTACTGAGCACGTTCATGGATGTTACTCATATTATGATGGATGAGAACACGTTAAAACACTAGGGCTGGTTTGAACAAATTTCACAATTCAGTTGAGGTCCTTAACACACGCTTACTATGAGCTATACTATTAGGGACAAGAATCATCAGGCAACGTTTTCTGTAACCCTAATTTTGTTAAAATAAAATATTACAGCTGAGAGTCCATAGCCATGAGAGGAAAGGTTGAAATTTTGTCCTTGATGTGTTACATAAGACACACTTAACATATAACAAGTTGTTGTTATATTAAGATTATAAATACTAAGCTTTAACGGTTTGAGAATAACATAATTATCTACCACTGTAATTCTTTTTATTTTGTGAATGAATAAAACATTGAAATGGTGACTGTCACAAAAACATGTGTATGGATTAGTTCAAAACAATTCAATAGTTGATTAGCGAACAATACACACAAAACTACTGAATTGACGTACATCCGTTATAGGTGCATATTTAAACCAAAATAGCGCCCCTCATAGAGGTCATGTTTCTCCTAGCCAATCAAACACTAATAGAGTTCCATGGTCACCGAATAAGTTTTTCCTGTGGTAAATGTGCCGATTGTAAGACCCCACCCCCGCCCCCCCCCCACTGACACTTGCTTACAAGCCTAGTGTCGTCTTTTCTGTGGTTAAAACACAGCTTGAGTGATTACCATGGAGGAACAGGATATGATTTAGGTAAGTTTTAGCTACTCTTCTCTTAAAACTCTACCTGCGGATGGTTCATTCCTGGGTTTAAGTGTCAAGCGGAGATGATTGAAAGAGACGAATTCAAAGGCAGAAGAAATACGCGATCTGTCACTAGTCGCCACATTAAACCAGCTGTCCACGAGAAAGAGTATTTCATGTATTGATTGTGTGTATTATAAATGGACAGGATTTGAATAGATCATGAAGGACTCTTGTTTTCATATATCAAAAGTAGATGTGTAGATCTGGCATATTGACTGGATGGGGACCGGCGCGCTATCATCTGTTCCAACGTTCATTATCTTGACAGGTCTCGACCTAATCGAGTCGTGGGAGTTATATTTAATCCATACTCGTTTCATACCACATGCTCGAATCGACTAAAAAGAATCGATGAAAATCACGCCTCCATAGTTTTTTACAAGAAACCTCAGGCCATAGAAAACCCTGTTAAACCCATATGCTAAGGCTAATACATATGGTGAAATTTTGTTGAAGGTGTCGCAGAAAAAAAAAAACAAATGTAAAATCAAAGAAAATAGTTAATTTTTAGATAAAGTAAGTAAATACTCTTAAAACATATAAAAACAAAACATCTAGATGCAATCGCATTCCAATTATGATAGCTTACTGCATTTTGTTGGACAGTTATGAGTAATCACTTAGGAAATAAGCAGCATATGGCAGTACTTTGCATGAGGTGTGAATCATATGATACAGACAAAGAGAGTGTCCCCAGTAAAAGAGATCACGGGACCCCCCTACTGATGGTGCTCAGGGGTTTGAGATCGAGGGCCAGGTCCTCGCCACAAATGTGCTGAGACTACTCTCATAGGGTCTTCAACGCTCTAACTGCAGCTGTCAGTAACGTGACGGGGGGAGGTCTTGATCTAAAAGGCAGAAGGAAAAAATAGACACCATTTGTCGGGCACCTACCCTAAAAGATGAGTTCTCATCCTACAGAGCTTTGCACTGGACAAGTCATTCCAAATACTAAAGTAGCTGTCATCTGAATGGGCTGTCTAGCACCTGCTCGAATTGTACACTCCACGTTAACCCACACTAGAGTTTCACACTCACAGACGCCCACTGTGTTTCGCTGAACATACCAACTTCCCATAACAAGAAGCCAACAGAGAGAGGTACCAGAGGGGTCTGGCACCAAAAAGGGTCCTGTCATGGGGCGTGTCATGACCGGTGGAGGTGTGGCTGATTTCACGATCAATATAAATAACTGCATTTCTGAATATGGACTGATTTAGGACTTGACACTTTAACAGGGTAGAATGATTTTCTATTATATATGATTTATACATTAGAGAAAACAGTGTAATGTGGAGGATTTAAATAAAATATATCTTTATAAGAAATGAACACTTATTGTCAACAAGGAATACATTCAATTGATCAAAAGTGACATGAGGATGACACTATTTTTTTAATCCATCCCAACTGAATCATAGATTAGTAGTTTAATAATTATTTGGCTATTATTTTCCAATGGTAATACCTTTCAGCCCTTCTGGTCTGTTTTTGGTTTCGTTGAAAAGGTGGTCACTCATGTGTGAATAAGAGATTTGGGTGAAATTTCTTAATGTAGATCATTTTTAAACACGGCAGTTTCATCTTATATGTTTAACACATTGTTATCTTTACCTCATTTTGCTTTGTGTGGAAAACCTGCATGGACCCACACTATCTGCAGTGTTTGCAAATGTTGAAACTCATGGCATTTTTTGTATTTGCTTAAACACCGTTTTAAAATGCAGTTCCCAATGGAAGCTCATTATGACTGTGGTTCATCTGGAATTCACTCGTGACGTAGACAATACTTATGTAATAGTGGCACAGTCATAACCGATAACCGTCATGTGCAGAATATAAAGAAGTATTTGTACAGACAAGGGCTGGCAATGACTGGCTGATGTGGCTTCATCTTCCTGGTTCTCCAACTGTGCAATCCTGTCATGCAGTCACATTCTTTCTGTGTCACATCAGGCATGAAATCCACCAGGGTGAACAAGACCGGAACGAGTCGCGGGGCCCCCCCCCCGGTCTTCAGGAAACCTGATTGCCCTGAGCTCCACCTCTCACACGGACAATACATGAACATGTTCAGCTCATCCGATTGATTCAGAAGCAAGCGGGATGCAGTAATCACAGTCAAAGAACACGCTCCACATAAGTCCACAACTGCTGTGTTGGTCTGCACGATCACTGCGGTGTCTGGTCTTTCTGGCTGTTTTGGCCTCACGTTCCGATTGTTATCAAGTTAATTGAAAAAAGAAAAAAGTTTACAAGGAAAACAAAAGTAGTTTTACGTCATTATCCTTACGTAGATTTAGCCCCACCTGAATAATAGAAAAAAACTGCTTAGTTTTAAAGTGACTCTTTTGTGAACGCTGTGCCTCATACAGTGGGCGGCCGATAGAAAAAAGAACAACCGCCTGTAAAATAATCACATTATTGTTGCCTTCCTGACAGCCTGAACTGAAGACAGCCCGTTAGTTTTTGTCTTCATCAACCTTCTCAATGGCACGAGGGCGGAATGGTTTGAAACACTTGGCAAGAAATGCAAATTACCTTCAGTGAAGATGCGATACTGCCCTCGATTAGTGCAAAGGGGAAGTCCTGTGTCAACAACTGTGCAGCTCGCTTCTAGTGCAGACACGATGTGCTGTTTGGAAAGCCACATTCGCGATTTTGATGAGGGCGGAAGGAAAGAGATGACGGCGCACTGATGATACTCATTCACACCGTCCCACACAAAAGTGAGCGGCTTCATTTGTAATGAAGAAATATGGAATTGTAACCTCACTTTCAGCATTATTATTATGGTACCCAAGCTGGACAGAGATTGATACGGTGCCACTGCCTGTCATGCCAAACCTCGCACTGGCAGGCGCGCCGTCAGCTTGAGATCAGTTCTTTATTTCTAGAGACCACCAATCCAATATCCCAACATGATCATTGGCCGAGTAGCGGATCATCGGAGACACCACTAAGGAATTCGTGTGTGAGAGCAAAACATTTTCGGTGGCAGATTTCGCCTCATGTTTAAGTTGGTCCCTATGAATGTCGCTTGGATATGATAAACAACTTGTCTGAGCTGTGCTTCCTAACATCTAGCTACTCCATCTTGCAAACAAGACCTTTTTTTTGTTTTTGGCCACACAATCTTGCAAAAACGGGACCAAACACTGTAAGGAAGGCACTTCACTATGTCCACTGACGAGCCTGGCAACAGCGCTGTGGTTGACGGGCAGCTGCTCACGCTGTCTTTGCTGATGGTGGTCTGTTCGAAACGGGCAGGTCCTCTGCGTTTGGCAGTTTGTTCAGGCACACATTATAGCACGACAGTGTGCCCGCAGCCCAGGTACTGAACTGGGCTGTCGGCATGGACTCTCAGCGCGAAGGTGTTGTGGCAAAGGGGACAGCACAACAGAAACTCTGTCCTTGGTTGCGGGGCTTGCACTGGCATTGTTAGCGAAGCACGGTCTGTGATTCACCCGGGTTTTATTGCTAGCATTTTGGGTCTATGTGCGTTTTGTGTAAACCGCTACAATAGTACATCCAAAAGGTTCCACTGTAACCGAATAAAGCTCTTCCAAAAGATCACAGTTCTTCATTTCCTGCATTGGTGGGCGTTCCGCACATAGTGTGAAAAACCATAAACCTGAAAGACAAAAAAAAAAACAACCCACAACGGATCACTCACATCAAGGATTTTACAGTAAATTCCCAACATGCCAAAATATCTTGTTCAGCGCCACTAAATTTACATTAAGTCAGTGTTAATTGTGCCTTGGCCTTTTTCAAATTAAAAACATGAAAAAGGCAATGCCGCTAAACTGAAGCCTCATTTATGAAACAGAACAATGTTGTTATTGTTAACAAAAACATTTTTTAAAAACTAAAATAACTTTTTAATTATGATTTTTTTTTATGTTATGACTTAAACTTCCTAAAATAGACAAATTTATGAGTTTTTTTCATACAGAATAACTAAAAAGGTTTTAATTTTGATAACCTGCCTTTCCATTTAACATGAAAAATGCTGCCTAATTGAAACTCGGTTCCTTTTACACATTAGCACAAAAATCCAAAATATATAAATACATAAACTAAAAAAAGAAAGAAAAAACTAAACAATAAAAGAGATGAGTAAAAACAAAAGTTTATCTAAAATAAAATTCATCAATCTTTTTACATAAACTGATGTGATGGGAAAAAAGGCTTAATAAAAATTTAATTTATTAATAACACATACATTTAAATGGTTTTATGTGTTAGGTTGTCTGTAAATGTTTACCATTTACCAAAATTACCAATTTCATAAATAAGACCCAATAAGTATAACACACAGCTTCTGTAATGAAAATTATTTTTTGAACAAATCCCAGAAAACTTAAACATGTTTATATATAAATTTATATTTTTTAAATTATTTTTTACTTCTTGAAGGATTCATTTGGCTAACATCACATATTTAAACCTTTTGCGCCGCCAGCACTGGAAAAACATGAGTTTCTATATTAAAACATTCAGTCCTGGCCGGGGAAGTTCAGGAAGGAGCAGAGCAATAACATGACTCATAATTATTACACAAACCGCAGTCTGCGTACCTTACCCTAAAGCGGCCTTGAAACAGAGTCATTATATAACCAAATAAACACCTCCACAACACACAAACAAGGGGGATTGTCAAATAACTAGTCACGAGTAAAGTACAATTTCCTTCGACCCAGGCCTGTCCAGCGGCAGCCATAACAAGGCAGCGTCTAAACTCAAATGATGTTTACGAGTCCTGGAGCATCTGACTCAGCCACTGACAAACAAATTCAACTTGTTTTCCAGCGAAGCAGGAAGGCAGGAATTTGACCTATAGGGACCAGAAACATGAGCAATAACAAAGAGCGGGTTCCATCACATGCATCGGAGTGTGCAAACTCACGCTTCAGTGAACAAAAAGGGGAAGCCGAAAAACAAAATCATAAGATACCTTTTTAGATTGCGAAACACCTGCGTTCCGTTCTGATGGTCACCATTCTATGCTGAAAACACGATTTAGATCTCCATCCTGTCACTTGTCCATCGATGCAACGTTTGTTTTTCCGCAGGAATTTCTGCCTAACCTAGCAAGTGCAAGTGAGGGAACTGCACCCATAATTTTTTTTTGATTAGTATTCGTCCAGCAGCCAAAAACCCCATGCAACTAAGGTAATTCCTCTTGTGGAGCTAACAAAGCACCGGTTTTACATCGGCACGCCCACGTTGTCTTTCTATGTCATAAATTTTTTCATTGGTGCCAGAATTTTCTCCAGAACTAGTAATGAAGTTTTTGTGGCGATCTACCAAAAGGGAAGCTCCTGTGGTGTGGGATAAACTATCATAGAGAACTCCCCCTTATTGACAAGTATTTTTAGATTAAATAAAAAAGTCATTTTCATTAATTTCCAATTTTTTTTTTAAATCTATGTATTTTTGTTAAAATGTTCAAAAAAATAGTTAAAAAGAAATACAAAATATGAGATATAAATCGTTTAAAAACTTGAAAAACAGTGATTTTAAATAAACATTTTAAACTATAATATAAAAGAATACATTAAAAAAAAAAAAAAATTAATAATAAAAAAATACATTTGACATTAATTATAGGTGTAATATTTATTTTTAAGTTGTGGGTGCGCTGTGGTATACACACAGCCTCACCAGGAAGTACAGTCTGTCAAAGGGTATTTCCTAGCATCTCCATACAAAAGGAATTGATGCATTGTACTCATTACTTGTTTTGTCAACTACAGAGTGTGACTTGATTTAAAGCAACGTGAATTTAATGTTTACATTAAAGGTCATTTACATGCCTCACAATCACTTTTTTTGATTCAAAAAGAGGATTTTTTTTTTTTTTTTTAGATGCCAAGAGCAGTCCACTGGAAAAAATTACCTCTGTTCAAAGCATTGCACACTGAGACTATCTCTTGCCCTTTGCCTATGGGAAACCCCCTAAAGCGGGTTAACAGAGATTTTTAAGCATCACTTAATAATCAAGCGTTTTAATACACGATCTAACAATATATAATCCAACATCCTATTTTAATTCTGTGCCTAGAAAAAAAGACAATTAGCACGTGCTGCATCATCACATCCCGATCGGATTTTAGCAGCCAAAATGAAGCAAATCAAATGTCGATTAAACCCATCAGATGAGTCCCCAATGAAAATCTTAGTCGAAGGTTTTCTTGAGAAAATCCTATTTCTGTGTAAACTGTTTGCATAACACCAACAAGCCCTTCAGGACAGGTAGACGAAGAAAGCCAGAAAGAAAGAGACAAAAGCCCTTTGACTAGACTGCATATGTCTGAACATAATAAATAAAACACTCGCTTTAAAACTGCTCAATTATGTATATATTGCTAATCCCCTACTACGTTTATCTTAGTTCAAAGTGCCACACGATGATGAAGAGAACACAGTTCCTTGTTTAAAAGCTCAGATTGGTCAAACTTACGCTAGCCAGCTAGCCAGGTTACCGAATAGCCATGTTCTAAATTCAAACACCAATTAACCACATTACTGATCCTCACCTAGCAACCACGACCTGTCTTCTACATATAAAACATTATGACGTCGTATAAAATGTGAGTTAATCCTCAATGGCGCACTTTGAACCGTTTTTAGAACCGATTTGAAATTTGAATATTAATACAGCTACGTAGCCGGTGTGCTAACAAAAAGCTTGTAGCGCGCGGCTAAACGCCATTGTTGACTTAAAACGGTTCTACCGACCGCCACCCCTTGCTGTTTGTAAGAATATTTGTGCTAACTGAACACTTTCCAAACATTACAAACGTGACACCTAACCGATAATAAAATGTAGTCTTATTGAAACATTGCTCGTTGAGCGTTAGCAGTTTTGCCTACCGCCGCTGGTTTAACGGCATCTTAGGTAACGCTTCACAACGCCTCATTCCTAATAGTTTTATGGTGCGTTTCCTGATACTTCATTCGGTCGGGTTAAACGCTGACTTACTGAGGTATGTCAGGCTACCGCGTCCCAAGGTCCGTCGTTGAAATCCGTTCGCGCATTGAAAGAGACCTAAATTGTACAACATTGTTGTAGGCATATGCTAGAAGCCACCGGCGGTTGGACTCTTTAAAAGAGAACGCAAATCTCTACAAGGACGGTCAATACAACCGTTACATAAGATTAACCTCCGGCCGCAACATGTGTACGGGTTATCAACATGACTATTTGGTTCAGCGGCCATCTTCCACAGAAAGGAGGTGGCGATATTGCGGCCTGATGCTTGTTAGGATTGACCTGTGATCTCTTTTGTGAGCTGACCTTGCTCGGAGTCCTCTCGGAGCTCACCATCGCGAAGCTAGACAAGTTTCTCCAGTGAGGTGCGCAAGATTAACCGGGAGATCATCCACCCTGTCCGTGGAGATCGTCATCCTACACACTGGAGATACCGGAAGTTACATACCGGAGCCCCCACCTAGACAGCAGTGGTGAGGTCCCAAATGCTGTGTTTTTGTATATAGATCACAGCAAAAAAAACAGCTTAGGCATGTTTTTAAAACTCAGAGCATTAGCGACAAGCCTCTCATTATATTTGTGGCCATGAGTGAGAAAACTAAAGTGATGTTGTGTTTTGAGCTTTGTGCGCTCTACATTAAACAGAATGGCTCTCGTTTATGTTGCAAGTCTTGTCCATCAAGTTTTGTTCCAATGTCTGTTGAGTAAGGCACATCCAAGTAATGTTTAATAATTCATTGTGAGTATATTTCTGGTTGCTAGGGTGGTTACTCTTTAGCCCATGTCAATTCTACGGCCCTTAGATACTATATGTAACTTATGTCGGTTGTCACCAGGTGTGTTTGGCAAGTCAAACATTTACACTACTAATTAGATAACATAAGTTTGAGATCATATATCCTTATAAGACACAAAAGGATGGGTGTGGTCACTGAGTAAAACTCATAACACACAAAATACAAAAAGTTAGAAAGTAAGACGTAATTTAATTATGGACAATACATTGAACAAGTCATCTAAAAAGAACATACAAAAACACAAAAGCATAAAAAACTCAGTAATTCCCCTCCCTGTTGAAACCGCGTTTGTGTCAATTTGAGGTAAAAATCAACGAGAGACAAGTAATGGGCACAAACAAAGACAAACCGTTAATTAAAATTTAGTAAAGCGAAAACTATACGTGCCTTATTAATGCGTCCACTTGCAAAATGCTCTTGACAAGGCACTTTTACTCATACTTGTACATTGACACATACAGGAGTCTCAGGCAACATGTAAAACTTTTAAGACGAGCATCATAAAAGGAATCAATATCCTTAAGGGCTAATAACAGTTACAGAGCAACCTAACCATTAAGGTTTTCGATGAAAAGAATCTGTACACTTGTAAAAATATAAATCGCTCTGCCCGTTCATACTGACTGTCTTATGCCGATCTTAATAATCTAGGAGGATATTGGGTTTATACACCTTCACACGAGAAATGGTTTAAAACAAACTAGACGATATCGTGATCCCTCTAGTTTCCTACGCAACCTTACTTGTTCAGTTACTGTTGTTTCGAAAGGTAGTTTCTTTTAGGCAAACCACCACACATTTATTCATTAAAATGTGCATTACAGAGCTCTTTGGATCTGTTCGTAAACCTGCCTTCAGATCCAGTTCAATTTCCCCACCCCGCTAAACCTACGCCTAATCCCGCTTACTCTGTGATTCTGTCCCATTGGCTCCCGCTGTTTTACATTTATCGAGGACCATACTTGATCCGACCTTTCTTTTGCATCCTTCATCCTAATCTCATCGGTTTTGTCCGCGCTACACATAATCAGCTTCCAGTTTTTTTCCGCAAGTCTAGGATTAACATTCTTCTTGAGAGTCAATAATTGGGGGAGCAGTTTGGATATTGGGGACTGAGTCTTTTTTGTTATGGTTGTTTGTAGGATCGCAATGCTCTGGTCTTACAAAACCTTCTTGCTTAACGCTCTCAATACTTGAACTTTGACGTTGTTCAAGGCTGTTAGAACACAACCAGGAGTCGTGAAGTCTAACCAGGACGGCGTCCTCGTTCCCTCTCCTTGCTTTCAGCTGCTAAGTGTTTCCTGTCTTCTCTCCGATCCCGTATTTCTTTCATTAAAATAGCAGTTATCTAGAGACTACATTTGGTGTGGAGACAGTATACTGATTCCTAACCGCTGCTCTTGTTCTGCAGCAGATTTCTCCCTCAAGAAGCATCGCGCTAGGGTATCTGGAAAAGGGGCGCTGCATGAGTTGAACCGGCCAATTATACAAAAGCCTTGACAGCTGCGAGTCGCTTAAGTACTTAATGCATGGCAATTTCGGACCTCAGGGCGTAATTTTACACTGCCACTGAGAGGCGGTCCCCCAAATGCGGGTGCCCACTGTTCAGCAAAGAGCTACTGTCTTGGAATCACCGCCGTCTGGGTTATGCAGGCCAGGGTACTGAAGAGAAAATGCATGTTAGGGAAACAAGACTTTTTGATACAATGATCTCTCAATTTACTAATGTCTTTACCTGCCTACTTTCCCAGTTGCATTAGTCGTCTTTTCCCTGGGCTGGGGTCCACTTTTATGTTCACAAGAAATCACTACCGAACTGTTGAAGAGCTGTCTTAAATGTTGCCACTTAAGACACGGGTCAATGATCTGGAGGACTCGGATCTTTGCTTTTTCCATATTTTTGATTTGGGGTATGAATATGTCGTGATCTCTTTTAGACTTGAAGGTCCTAACATGGGCGCAGTACTTTGTCTGTTTTTGTCCACTCTGTTGGTGGTCTTTGGCTCTATAAAAAAAAAACCTTTGTTTCCTGCCCCAATTTGCTGATAAATCTTGTAGCGATCTTTGCCCTAGACCTACGCAGCAAGTATTGAGTCATGAAGTTAGTTTGAACAAATTCACGAAAATCGCATCAATTTCTATTAAATATATGTTAACGGAAATAACTAAAAAATAGAAAAAGGATCTGCCACGTGTTATGCTTCACCTGTTATTTAACAAAAAAGGTAAAAATAGCAATACTAATCGGTCAAAGACCTTTTCATGCAAGACCTGTTTTGCCTGACAGAGCTTTGAACTGAAACACGTTCTATTTTACTTTTTTTACAATAAAGGGAGCCTAACGCGTGTGCAGTTATGCTTTTCTATTGCATCCTTTGTCTTAGCACCTGGTCCAGATCAAAGGATGATCAATAAAACCAGCTTTTTTTGGATGTGCGTATTTTGATTTTCTTCATACAAGTAGGGCCATACCAATATTCTTAGTGGTAAATCTTGGGATTGGTCAATTTCTTTTCTTTTCTCCCGTTTTCAGACAGATCGTTACTCTGTGACTAGAGAGTTAATAATACATGCGCGCACTCCTCCCAACCAACTGGACTCTGAAAAACGAATGGCCTCACGAAACCGGATGACATGCCTGCCAAAGACAAATAGAATCAACAACATTGGCCCTTGAAAAATAACAGTGTAACACTCTTCGATCAAATCATATCTGAAATGTTACGATCACGCACAAAATGGTTTAGGGTTTCATGCAGGTTCATTAGGGGGTCCAACAAGATGGTTCATTTACTTGGGTTTGGGAGATGCTGGCGCTGTTACGCAGAGAATCCTGGGACTGCACTCTCTTGGGTGTAAGCGACATGCATTTTCCCCGTGGATCCGAGGTCTGGAAGTGACTATACTGTCATTTTGTAACCTCTTCAGACTTTGGCTCTATCCGTCAGTTTTGCCAACCCATGACTTGGGCCTCCGGTGTGAGAGTCCCTCCTGGGACTCGGTGTTTCCAAAACAACTAAGCCCGCCTAAAAAGACAAACGAAAATGTCATGAACATTGAAATGGAACTCGTTCAAAAACACAATTCAAGAACATTAAAAGCTTCCATCAAAGTCAACTGTTCCTACAGCAACACTGACACTTTGTTCTTTTTGGTGGAGATGGGTGTGTCTGATGGTCTCATTTATCCTGCTGATTATCATGTCTCTGCAGGACTGATACCGGAGGGTGGTTTTGCTGCTGATAAGAACTCAAGAAGATTTCTGAATCTGTTAAGGAAAGTCTGTCAACAACATGTGATAACCAGGTCAAAGATACAGACGGTTTTTTGCCTTGACTAAATGACAAACCTGGAGTTGAAGCAGCTTCAACTGACGAGCTATTGATTCCATAAGCAATCCTGTTCAGCATCAGGCAGGAAGGAGACCCAGGGGGTGGACCTGGCATCACTAACCTGGCTAGACTGGATCTTAGGCAGCATTGGGTTTGACGAGGACCGGCGACTTGCTCAACAGAACCTTTGTTGGTGGTTGACTGTGGGGACACCATGGTGTCCCCTTGCCAGGTGTTGTGTTTGATACCACGGGGAGTGGCTAGGTTGGTTCGGCTGCCAGCAGCTGCAAGGGTTGGCAGACGTGGGGGTGCTATGGAAGAGACTGGTGTTTGAGACGTGATGATGAATGGGTGTAAAACTGTGCTCAGGCATGTGCTGAACTCTTTCTCCGCAACTGCTGGTGAGCTGGATGTTGGGGGTCCAGAATAAATTGAGCTGGGGTTTGGTCAGGAAACCTTGGGAAGGACACTGCCATTTGTTGATGATTGTGTGCAAGCAGCATTCCTTGTTGAGAAGAGGATATGAATGAAGACGATGATGGGCAGATGTGCTGACGAGTCCTTGCTCATCAGTTGGCTCTTCTCATTGAGGTCCAGGATTTATGATTCGACATTGGGTTGTGGCTGTCTGTTGTGCCAGATTTGGAAGTTTGTTTTGTTTTTGTTGGCTGAAGAGAGGGATTGGAGTTTACGGTGGTCTTTTCGGTATTGGAGGAGGTCCGGACAGTACCCTGTTCTGTAGGTCTCAACACTGGAGGCCCTGGTGGGCAGGGCTAATGCTTCGCCCTGGACATTTGAAAGGCTATGAGAAACTGAGTCGAGTCGTGTGTAATTAACAAACACTCCCACCAAAAAGCTGCCATCGATTACCAGAGAAGAGTTTCTGGGTAACTGAAGGATGAACCTCTGTCGAAAGAGAAAATATTTTAAATGGAGTTTTGGTAAGCAACAGTATCCTGCACTGGATGGAGAGGTACATCCGTGCAAGGCCAGGATTAACAACCTGCGACGACCGAGAGGGTTTGGAGACGCGCTGGGAAGGTCTTCATCTGCTACACCTGACTTCGTGATCACGATAGACAATTTATTCGGTTGAGCAGCTGAAATCTTGCAAGAGTTGTCCGAATAGGTCAGCAGATATGTGTTTTATATTTTCCTCTTGCTTTGGTATATGTATCTGTCAAATTAAAACATACATTAAAAGAACACATTACAGAACACATAAAAAAATGTTTTTTAGAGAATAAAAGATGTCCCTGTTCAAACAGACTGGGAGAGCACTTCCCAACAGCAACAGTTTCCTGATTTGGGTCTCGCACTGAGCTCAATTGTAGAGCCGTCCTTCTGAAGCTCTCCATCTATATTGAAAAATAATATGTAAAATGAATGCGAAAAAATAGTAATAAATGCAACTCTAAAAAACTATTAGTACAGCATTAGCTAACCCAACAACGGTAAAACCAAAGACAACGCCAGAGGAGGGAATGGTTCCCATAGATTTTGCGTATTCCATATTAATTTGATGAGAGCAAAGACATAGACGGCTAACCTGTAAAGCACGAATGACTCTGTGCTGGTGGAGACAGCTGAAAGCCTCATTTGTTGATAATCCCACACATGTGGCTTACACTGGGTAAGAACTCGGGATCCCGGTGAGTCAGGGAATACAGAACCACCAGGAAAGCACCTCCCTCCGACATCACTCTGGAAAACCCAGGCCATGATTTATTTTTATTTTATATAGTGATCAAATCATTTTTTCAGAAGATTCAAGCATTCTAGCAACACAAGGAAAAGATCACATTTACTTTAAACCAAAACAGGCTGCAATACTTCAAGCATAATACGAAACCTATGCTTTCCTAACGACAGATTATTAAAATCTATAAAAATAAATAGATTCAATTTAATAAATAATGAAAATGCATTTATTTTTCTAAATAAAGAGTGTCCCTTGGTAAATTGTTTAAAATTATCTATTTAATATTTAATGCATAAGCAAAATCTGAAAAATTCAATATCAGGATGAGAGAAAATTTATTATAATTTCAAGGATAGATTCACTAAAACATTTTTAATCAGAACAACATACTGTTCTCATTTAGTTTTTAACTGACTTATTGGACCATAAGAGCAGTGATGGATGGGACCACTCACTTGTCTTGGAGGGCGGAGCTGTGCAGGTACCTCAGACCCCACGCCCACACAATGGGATTATGGATGTGTGTAACACCTCACTCAACCCATCTGCCACAGACAGGAACCAACTGTTACACACGTATTTCCGGAACATTCTTGCAGGACTCCAAGTATGTGAACTAATAGGGCTGAATTATAATACAGGTCGACAGTCTCTAATAAAGCAGTAAGAAAGTCACCATTTCTAAACAATAAAAAGTACTCACATTCCTACTAGAGGGAGAGTGTAGCTTTGGGGTCAGATTCAAGTATGAGTAGAAGTTTCCCTGGTCTGATCCATGGTAAGAAACCTGACACAGAATGAGTCACATTTTAAAACACAAAAGCTTTCAAGAACAAAACATGGCCTATATAAGGAAACAGAAGTGCTTCCTTACCCACGTTTCCTGCTGTTTTGGGTTACACCTGCAGGGCTGCTGAGGTTCCTGGCCAGTGCGGTTGGGATGATGGGCACTGCCCGGACAGGGACCGCATCTAGCATACAGGCCAAAGTGACAGCTGCCCAGGACAGGTCAAAGGTGAGTCTGTCCATGTTCTCAGGGCAGCTGAGACGAAGCTCGCAAGGTGAGGAGTTTGGACAACTCCAGAATCTCTTACTGCAGCAGCAATGTTGAAGCATCTGGAAGAGACACAGAAATAAGCATTAGTGTTTGACCATATAATCTCAACGCATATAAATTTAAATGAGATGTAAAACAAAAATGCTGTAATGAAATAAACATTTGTTTTAATTCAGTCTGTTTTAATTCAAGTAAAAAAAAAAAAAAATTAAACAAGCATTAATGAAATCAGAAGAAAAATAATTTAAATAAAACATTTAAATATAGGAAAATTACAAAATGAAATTAATATTAATATTCACATAAATGTATTGTTTAAATTACTTTTAATATTTATATATAATTTGAAATATACAATGTTTGGGTGGGTTTCTGAAGAGATTTCTTATGTTCACCGTGGATGAATTTATTTGATCATAAATACAGTAACTTTGTAAAATATTTTTACAATTTAGAGAAAAAAAAAAAAATCTATTTGAATATAAAATTTTATATATTCCTGTGATGGCACAGCTACATTTTCAGCTTAGTCATTACTCAGTCTTCAGTGTCACATGATCATTTAGAAATCATGCTACTATGCTGATTTGCTGTTCAAGAAACATTTCTTATCATAATAACTGAAAATGATTGTGCTGCTTAATATCATTGTGGAAACCATGATACTTTTTTTTTTTTTCTTTTTTCAGAATTCTTTGAATAAAAAAAAAAAGTTTAAAATATCAGCATTTACTTGAAACTGATTTTTTTATAAAATTTTTGACTAATTCAGGGTTTGTACAGATACTGTAAAATTAAAATTCCAGGACTTTCAAGGACTTTAAGCTTGAAATATTTTTGTGGTTAGTTAGGCCTTAAACCACTTTTTTGGTTTAAGGCCTTCAATCAGAAATGTCACTTATCAAACAATATCTTATCTTTCAAATTCTAAAAAAGATAAATAAAAATATACTAATAAAACAAAATGGCAAAAATAAAGTCAAGCACATGCAATGTATGCAATGTCAACTACTTTAAATACTGGTAACATTAATAAAGTCCTAAAATTTTTCAACTACTTCAGTGAAGGTTACATCATTACTGGCCCCCATCCACTGAATTGGCTCTATCTCTCTCTTCTCCACCTATAGCTGGTGTGTGGTGAACACACTGCTGCCGTTGTACTGTGGCAGCCGTCGCATCGTCCAGGTGGTGCTGCACACTGGTGGTGGTTGAGGAGAGACCCCCCCCCCATATGATTGTAAAGCGCTTTGGGTGTACGGCAATACACAAAGCGCTATATAAATGCATTATTCATTCATAGTTATGCCGTAGATGGCAAGGGAATGACTTTAAAAGCTAATTAGTTGACCAATCGTTAAAAAACACTGACTCATTCTAAAATGAAGTAAGGTTTGTAAACAAGGAAATTATTAACTCTGAACAACACTGGCATGCATAACAGCTTCAGGGCAAATCTGAAGCTGATTCACTTCAAAGAGATCAAAGTCCTGGTCACGGGAATCACCACATAACCATCGAAAGAATATTATGAAGTTATCACTTTCCTCAATTCAGACTGATTCTTTTCCACCACGGATATATGATTGACCTGAACAATAAAAAGCTAAATCACATACAATGAAATATAATAATATAGCATTGTGAAATGGCTCTATAGACTTCCAGAGAAACAAGCGCAGGGCTTGACAATATGGACTGCCCAGTGGTTCGGGGACAGTGTGAAAGAGGCTCGGGACAGTTAACCCAATTTTGTCACTGGCCCGATTGGGCCACTGCTGCATCATCACGAAAGTTTATGATTTGCATGTGTTTAAGCCATGCTAATTTTAAAATTCAAGCTATTTTGAAGCATTCAAGCAAGGCGGCTTAACGAGGTGTACGTGGCCTAATGTTTTTAGAGAAGTCGGTTCGTTACCCAAAGGATTCTAGGTGGAGGGAGTGAATATACAGTGCTTCTCTCCCACCTTCTGTACTACTGACTGAGGTGCCCTTGAGCAAGGCACGAACCCCCAACTACTCCCCCTCGGCCGCAGCATAAATGGCCGCCCACTGCTCGGGTGTGTGTGTTCACTGTGTGTGTGTGTTCACTGCTGTGTATGTGCGCCCGGATGGGATAAAATGTAGGCACTAATTCTGAGTATGGGGTCACCATACCTGGCCACATGTTATGTCACTTTCACTTTTCACTTTCAAAAGACAACTCCATTCAGTACTCAAGTGCTGTGATCTGTACAGCGCACACACAGAGAAGTGTCTTTGAAAATGTGCAGGAGCCCATGTAAAAGTATTGCTTGGTGTAAAACATGTTGAAGATTAGCTGATAGGCTGTCGATTCATTAAATGATAATCCGTTTCCTCTAAAAAAGCTGTTTATTCAGCGTAGTGGGGCCTCTCCTCCACTGGCGTGCATTGAATAAAAAAAAAAAAAAAAAAAAAAGCGGCCTCTGGTCTCCTTTTACCACGTACTGCCAAAGCAGAGAGCGATAGCATTATGCCGTTATGCTTTTTGGCTAAGGTTGTAGGCTTGCCTTCCAGTGGCTTTAGGGTAATACGTTAGCACTGCTTTGTTTACAGCAGTAACCAAGGAAAGCGCTGTATTACTGCTGTTCCATAAGCGCCTCCTGCTGTCAGGAGTCTGAATTTATGCGTTCTCATGCCAGCGCTGCTGTTTTCCTAATAAAGCAACATTTAATTTGTATCTTTGTTCTATATATTCAATTGTGCTATTGCTTGTAATTTGTGTTTTAGTTACTGACTGTTCACTTAACATTAATAATATTTCAGCTTTTTATATTTGTTAGTAGTTTTTGCTGTTATCGAAATTAGAATTGAGAATTGTAAAATTTCATTGGTTATCTTAAATTTTGGTGACATATAAGGTTATTTATTAGAATAAGGGATAGCATGGGTCAAAAACAATGATAACAGCAACTATTTTATTTTTTGTGGCAAGGCCAGTGAAAATATTGGCAGGGGAAGTAAAAAGAATTTGAAGAAAATCCTTAGCATTGCTGAACTCCTGAAATCCTGGAAGCACAAATAACATCTTAAGAATCTTTTCTTTGAATTTTCTGTTTTTTGCGATTTACTTATTGCGGCGTTAACGAAAGTTGTATCGTATTGTTTAAAGCAGATGCCTTAACAAATGTCAGAAGACTGGGAAGATTTTAAAGTGAGCGGTTCATTCATAAATACTGTCGAAATACAAACCAAAAGGCAAAAGACAATAAGCGCAGTGCTACAAAGGGGCAGGGCACCACAAGGTCCAATCAGACGACGGGAGCAGCATTCATTTTGTGTGTGAAAAGATGTGTGTTTATTGGAAAAAAAAAAATTAAACACTTATTTCATATAGCTGCATTTGTCTTTCAATAATTCAAGCACTTTTCAAAGTACACCTTTTGGGAATATTATTGCTATTTTCAAGGGTTTTTTAGGCCTTAAATTTGAAAATGTCACATTCAAAGTACTTTATGCACTTTGTATTGAGCCCTGCTAATTTTAGCCATCCTTGCTGAAATAAAGTATTTATTAAAAAACTTAAACATACCCGAAAACTGTTTTAAAAATGAATAAAATTATTATTAAAATGTCTTAAATAAGACAAACAAATCCATGGATTAAATTAAGAACGTTCAAAGCAAATTAAGAAAATACCAAGGAAACCAGCACAGATGGGAACAGTGCAACCACGCCCATCACCTGTCTCTAAGGAGCACAGTGTCACAATCAGGGCAGCTGTTACTGACAGGTAAACAGGGTGGCGTTGATTACCATTAAGCCTCAATATGTTTCCACAGAAAAAAGGGAAAGTTCTTGGCATTTGCTGTGTTTAAGCATGTGCTGTCAGTAAATCTCAGATCAACTACCTTAAATGCGGATGTTCAGATACTCCCTCAGAGTGCACCATGCTGCCAGTAAGCGTTACCATGGGCTTCAAATACACACATGGCACAAGGATGTCTCCGGGGCGAAGGGCAGTTAGAGCTTTCCCAAGACATCCCGCGATGCTAGCTATGCACGGATCAAAGCGAATCCAGGGTTATGGTTCACACCTTCCTCGTCTAAGACAAAGAAAATGTTAGTTGATTATTATGATATTAACAACAATATCGGATGTCAAGATACAGGCCTTTTCAATACTAACCACTGTCTACTGCCAGTGTGCCGAGGAAGGGAAACAGAAAAAACGATTGGAAGGCACTGTGCAATATCTTTTAGAATGACGGGTGAGCTAAGCAGTAATGCCTTTTCCACAAGTAACAGTATCGGATTCCTGAAATAGGCCAAAATGTTACTGCGGACATTGAGCCCTAAAGATTAAAAGTTTTTTTTTTTTTTTTTTTTTTAAATTCATCAGCTAAGACGTCATATTTAACTAAAAACAAATTAAAGTATAAGTAACTAAAGTAAAAACAAAATATTAGACGAAAAATGAAAGAAAAAAAAAAATAGCATTGTTGCAGAGACAGCGGTTTTAAAATACTAAAATTGCTTTAAGTAATCAAGTGAAAACTGGAGAAAAGGTATTCATAAAGTCCAGCTAAAAAAGAAGAAAAACTAAAACAAAAATGAGAAATGATGCATTGGACCCTCATTGAAACAAATATCTAAGTTACTAAAATTACAACACAAAAAATATGTATTAATAAAATAAAAAAAAAAAAAAAAATTGAAACAATTTTTTTTTTTTTTAGAATGTGACCATTTTTTTGCAAAATTACTACAACTAGTAAATGAAAAACAAAAAAAATGAATACAGTAATAGTATAGTAATACTAAAATTAGATGGGTTGCAAGACTGAAAATGTGATGGCAAAGTGTATTTAATGTTTTATTATAAATAAGCACAGTGATATTCACACCACTAAAGAAAACAATAAGTCTAAATGCAAACCATCATTTCACCATCACCGTCCTAATACATGAAAACAATCAAGATTATGTGTTTTTTCCAGAAGTAATCTGATGACTGATGGTGGCATAAAAAGTACTAAAACTGAAATAAAAAATATGTTTTTAAAGACTAAATAGAAATATAAAAATAAACATGACAACAAACATAATTACTAAAACTAAAAATATAAAATGATTAATGAATACTATAATAGTAAGTTAATAATACTATAATCGGCTGGTTTGCGGGGCTTTGGTGTTTCTTTTTTTCCCCATTGATAGTGACATTCACTTTAATGAAAAATATGGTTCATCCAAAAGATTACATAAGGACTGACCTGTAATATGAGAAATGCAGACTGACAACATCACCACTGGGAGATGGATCCCAGAGAGAGACTTTAGATTTTGGGGAATGTCAGTGGAGTAAGGACATTGTCCGATGACCTTAAAAACGTGAACAAAAATATTACTTTCATTGAACAGCAACCATAATAATAAAAGTTTAAAATAGAGTTTTGGGTGCAATGCACGAGAACCCTGATGTAAGTTAGCTAAGTTACCTGAGGTTTTGAAAGGTTTCTGCTTCTAATACTGTTCTCTCCAAGATGTGGGCTGGCAGCCCTTTTAAAATCCACTTGTACACGATTCATCCTGTGGAATAAGCTTTTTTAATGAACTAAAGCTGAAATTAATCCGATCTAGCACTGAATAATTGCACGAAAAATGCATTTTCAAAACATCTCAGACACTCGGTTATGGTATTTTTGTAAGTTTGGCAGGTTAGGTGACTTAGCTTACATGCTAACATGGCGACACTACTAAAAAACACGTAAAAACCCTATAACATATGGTTCAGAGCTTTTTATAACTGATGTAGGATATATAATATTTTACCTTTTAGGCTGTTTGAACGCCCGCTCATGCCTTCGTCGTGTTTTAGTCGAAACACTGCTGGGTGTGGGCGTGAAAACTGACAACAAATGTTAAAACAGTCCTTCCAAGCCCTTCGAGCGGTATTAACCGCGCCAAGCAGCGTATAACGACCCGTGAGTTAATAATTAAACTCGTTTGGCTTGTCAGAAAATTGAGAAATACCAGTTGTTGTCAATAAACAATGGGAATACAAGACGAACGCATTCAGCAAAAACGCCATAACTCGAAAATAAATTGTGGCGCTGTTTCCAGGTTCCAATGGCGGGGCGCTGCAGAAGGGCGGCTCAACCAATAGGAATCCAGTTGCGAGTGGCGCTCGACCAATCGGAAGAGAGGGAACCGGACCCGCTTGCTTGCGGAGTGTTTTTGAATAGCTACGGTCGAGGATTGATTACTTGAGGATATAATTTTACTATTGAACACGTGGATTGAGTTTTTTGAGGCTGTTTATCATAACAAAAAAGTAGAATATCAAAAGTAATAGTAATTTTTGACCCTAACGCTTTTAATACTTAATAAAATTTATTATGATTTCAGGATCAACATGAACGGATAATATTAAAATATAAAAATAAATAAAATATTCTGCAACTAAAGTAAAAAAAATTTTGAGAATATTGAATAATTGCTGATATTTCAATTGGATAAAGTTTGTTTGATTGGAAGGGAAGTTAATGTATTCAGTTTAATTCTAGAATAGCTTTTATAATATAGATATATTATATATATAGATTTTTATTACTATATATATTAATATATATATATATATTATAGATGATAGATATATATATTATTATACATATAAGTAATAGTTATTAAAATAAAATATAATAAATAATTATTAGGTATTATTATTATAAAACTATAGGCAAAATGTAATTATTAAGCCTACTGCCAGGTGTTAAAAGCTGAACAGGTACTAAAAAACTCATACTTTTTGTGATTCTATGTCAGTTGTTATTACAGAAATGTATAGATTTGTTAAAGTTTCTCCAAATGTTATTGCATTTAAAAACATTTTTGGTCACAACCTTAAAAAAAAAAAAAAAAAAAAAAAAAAACAAGCAACTTAAAAATTTTTATTTACCTGCAATATTATTGATTAAGCTTAAGTTGTAATTTGCTTTTATAACATTATTTATTGTTTGTAAGTTATTATTATTATTCATGTTACATACTGCCCTATGAATTGTAATGGAATATATTATGTATTAAATAGTGTTGTGTGCCAATACATTAGAATAAATGAAAAAAATAATTACATACATTATGCCATATTATATTGCATTGTCAATATATTTTATGCAGTAGTATAATATTTAATTATAGATTAACTTAAGTTACATTTTGAGTTTTCATTTTAATTTAGTCTCCAATAAGTTTTTTTGCATTATTATTTTATTGTATTATTCATTCATTATTTGTTCATTTTAGTATTTACAAATGTCATTAAAGTTTAATTTATTTTTTATTCCAAAATGTAATTTAATACTCCAGATTAAACTTATTTTTATTTTAGTTATTGCCAAGAAAAATATTTAATTAGATTATCGTTGTTATATATTATGTGTTGTTGTTCGTTTTCTCTC
>NC_056593.1:7965672-7986940 GCF_018340385.1 Cyprinus carpio | reverse complement strand
GCCAGGTTACTAAAAACTCATACTTTTTTTGATTCTATGTCAGTTTTATTTACAGAAATGTATAGATTTGCTAAAGTTTCTCCAAATGTTATTGCATTTAAAACATTTTTGGTCAAACCTTAAAGCAACTTAAAAATTTTATTTACCTGCAATATTATTGATTAAGTTTAAGTTGTAATTTGCTTTTATACATTATTTATTGTTTGTAAGTTATTATTATTATTCATTTTACATACTGTCCTATGAATTGTAATGGAATATATTATATATTAAATAGTGTTGTGTGCACAACACATTAGAATAAATAAAATAATAATTACATACATTATTATTATTATATTGCATTGTCAATATATTTTAGTACAGTAGTATAATATTTAATTATATATTAACTGTTACTGTTACATTTTTAGTTTTCATTTTAATTATAGTTCCAATAATTTTTTTTGCATTATTATTTTATTGTATTATTCATTCATTATTTTTTTGTTGTGTTTTAGTAATAATCTATTTAACGTTAATTTATTTTTTATTCAAAATGTAATTTTAATACTCCAGATTAAACTTATTTTATTTTAGTTAATTGCCAAGAAAATATTTATTATTATTATCGTTGTTATTATTATTATTGTTGTTGTTGTTAGTATTCTTGTAGTTGTTGTTGTTATTTATTCTGTATGTAATAATAATCGTAATAATAATCATTTTATTAGTGCCTTATGAATGGTGAATTTGCCCGACCTTTCACCCCCCCTCATTCCTTTCACCAGACCGCCGTTTCCGCATCAACAGTGAAAGTGGCAGCCCTCGCGCCCGCACTCAGGTAATACCAGCTAAAAACACTTATGTCAAAGGAATAACGAGGAAAACATCAACCATGCAGAGTACTATCTAAGAAGTAGATACGAAAATCGATCCCGTACTTGCGCTTAACCGTGGTCGTTGTTAAATATGACATTTAGAGCGAAAATGTCCCGGGCCTCGTAGATCGGGCTCATATTGCTAACCGATTAGCTCGCTTTAAATCGCATGCATGTCTTAAAATACGAAAATAACAACGTCGTCTTCAATTAAATTTCCGATAAACATTCAGTAGCAAGAACATGTTAAGATAACTGCCATTTATATGAATGAGAAATACAGTAAACAAAGTTTAACGAATGCAAATAGCTAGCCGCAATATATATCAGAACATCATAAGCGCTAGAAACTAACGTTAACTGTCAGGGCGCTTTACGTATAAAGTCATAATTTCAGAATGTGTTCATAGAACAATAATAAAAGTAGTAAAATGGTAATGAACAACATTATGGTATAGATGTTAGCTCTCATACTGTGTATGATAACGGATGTTGAACCGCTAGTTTAGCTTAGCGGCGATGGGAATTAGTGAGCGTCAGAATCTCACTGTACTGCCTTATGAACTGAAATGGACTGAATTGTGTATTAAATACAGGTGTATGCGCAACACATATTAGAATAAATGCAAAAAACTCATTACGTTAATTATTATATTACATTGCATATAATTGTTTAGTATTATTTATATGTACATTTTATTGTACAGTATAATATTGCATTTAAAATTGTTATTGTAATATTATTTATCATTTGTTATGATGTATAATAGTAGAATTCAAATTTTGAATAACTTTTATTATTATTTTTCAGGTAGAATTTAAAGTTTTTATTTAAATTCTAGTTTCATTTTTAAAATTTTATGTTGTTTTAGTAACCTGACTATATACTGCCCGTATGAAAGTAATGGATTCAGTTTAATGTTAAACACACTTATGTGCCCACCATGATAAAGATATAACATATTATGTAAGAGCACAACAGCATTATTTATTGCATTATTGTATGTGTGGATATTAATATTTAATATTAATAGCATTATTCATATTTTACATTACCTTTTATATTTGAATTTTGCAGTTTAAATGATCGTTAATGTTTAATAATTTTGTTATGAGTTTATATATATAGCTTAGCGGCTCGCCCATCCCCCCGGGATATGCGCAGTAACACATATTATAATAAATGCAGAATAAAAAATCGTCACGTACTGGTATAGATATGATATTACATTAGCAATCATCCTATGGTTAGTATTATGTTATGATATTTAAATGGGAGAGGTTTACAGTAACATGTGTGCGGGTATATTTAGTACAGAGTGAGTATCATATTTTGTATATACGAGCCAATATGAATAAGTAATTATTTCAGCCAGTGGTGATGTTGGAACAAACGTATGTGACCAACACAGTATTATTTATTTGTTAGACAAAATAAAAAAACTTGAAGTCTATGTGACTATGTATGCAGCACCGATCAATCACTTGGTATTTCTTACGATTTGGAATATTATAGTAGTTTATTCATAATTTTAAATTACCTTTTACATTTTGATTTTAACATTGTTAATACTAGTTTTAATGTTTCTTATATATAGGGCAACACCCTATTAATATCATGATTATGATTATTATTTGGATTTATTGCTTAATTATTTTGTTATTTCAATTTGTTAGTTTTGTAATTTTAGGTTTTCACCTTTACAATGTAACAAATACAGCATGAGGTCGATAACACCGGAATCAATTTGGCCTATCTTCGCTAATACCTCAAAAAATTTTATTATTCCATCTTAAACTTTTAATATTACTAATAAATTCAATACATCTTGGTTATCCCTTGTCCCTACGTTGTCCCACCCCACCCCCAACCTTAGCAATGTCATGCAGCTGTGAACCTGATACCTAAGTGTATACCTAAGTTTATTATATCATGGTAAACAGTGTGTATTTCTGAGGAACTCCTGTATATAAAAATGTTGGCTGATTTACAGACAGGTAACGGCCATCATTCTGTTCTGGCCTCATAAATTCAGTGATCTTTTTTGGAACAAAATCTGCAGAGCCCAACCAATCTGGGTTTTTTGGTGAGGCCACATCCGATTATTGACAGGTTCGGGCAGTAAAAAAAGCGGATATCTATATCATCGGGCTCCGGCGATTATTCTTGATGTTTAATCATTAATGTACGCATACCAAGGACCAGTCAAAAGTGAGACAGACATAACGTTTGAAACACTTTCCCAATACGTTTCGATAGAGTGGATATGACTGGTACTCTATATAGGATATACAGTATTTACATAAACATAACTATAGATACATAAACACGTTTTTTGCAAATCATCACTAAAACTTGAATGAAACACTTATGAATGATCGTGAACCTGTTTAGCTTATGTATTCGTCAAAAAACGAAGGAGGTGTTAGTCTGGAGTCCGTTTTTATGACAGGAATAAGTGATTTAGGTGCAGATTCTGCTGCACGGAAGTAATAGTTTACCTATGGATGATAGCACACAGGTACGGGCTGTAGCTCAGAGGGCGGGGAAACAGCGCCGTGAGACTTGTACATGGAGATCTATAGCTAGAATACCACTCACCCAATACATAGGTGACAAAAGTAATGCAGCGAAAACACCCATGTAGTTGTCTTAGCTTGGGGAGACGCATGAAAGATACACAAATTTTCAATCTGCTACATTACATGACCGTCCTGACAAACTATGGCCGATTTAAGGGACATGTGTTAATGTTACAGATGGAAGGACCTTCTAGTGAAAAGGGAGATTTAATCTTAAGGGGCTATTGTTATATTGGACTTTTACTGATCGGATAGTCAAAGTTATGGGGCTATGTGTCTCACAATTTATGCACGTACGTGAGGCCGTGCATTCATTTTCCAGGAAACTATGTTGAGCTCCAATCTCTCTACGTTAAGTCACAACGCTTGAACCTCTGAGTTGTGCAAGGATACCTCTTTGGACTGCTGTTGTCCGCGCTGCAGCCCGAAACGAGACCTCCTTACTGAAAGTGAAAGCGTTGGCTGGTGTCACTTACAGTTACATGGGTCGTACAGTAGCAAACAATGAGGAGCTCTGCTGGATCAAAACTAGTTAAATAACACCAGAGTACGGAAAGCATTTTTATCTAGGCGTTTACTATGTTGAGAGGTCAAATAATGAGTTCATACCCAGAGTTTAGATGTGACCAGATCTGACGTCAATTATATATAAGCAGATCCCGAATGCTAAGTATCTGAGAGACAGTACCGCCTGATTAATACGGACCCTGCTACTACAATCGGATAGGCGGTGCAGTCGTAGCGCAAAGGGAATGAGAGCCGGAGAAGTTTCTATCAAAATGAGGGAAAGACTAGAGTATATCATGCATATTTATGACGCTTTTTTTGTTGTTTTTTGACAGGTTGAACACGAAGTGGAAAAACCGGGAGGAGGGAACCATTGGAATAACACTTACAGAAGGACCCTGCCTTGGTTTGAAGGCGAGAAAATCAGGGCACGTGTGGTGTGGAGTCAGTAAGAAAGGACTGACTGCGGACATCACATTACGAGAGATATTCCCGAATCTGTAAGTATCTTCTGGTTCTGCTATTCACAGATCTGGTATTTAAAGCTGATCCGTGTCATGGACAAAAGGTTTTTTGGAAAATAAAAGTAAGACGCTTTCATGCTTTATAAGAGAATCAGTCCGGTGATCTGAAACGAGATGCTGACTTGAAGAGCTTGGTGGTTTTTTTTTCAGGGATTATTACGTTGCTCGTGCCGGACGTTGTGGCCTGTGCGTCCAGAGTGGGAACCCTACATCAGCCTGTCCTGTCTAAAGCCTCTCCTGTCCGCCCTCCAAAATTCGTTAAGTGTCAGTGCTGAGAGCTGATATTATAGCGTTTCTTCCGACGAGTATGTGATGACTCACCGCGTTTCTCAATCTACTGTTTTGGTTCTAACGAAGGACCACCGTAGTCCCCATCCATCTGAGTGCGGTTACATAAACCAATGAATAGCCTCTGGGACTTGTGCGCAGTGGGTGGGATATTTTCCATTCTTCCCTTGTGTCACTACTTATTACAAAAGAGTGTATGATATATTATTATAAATCATGTTTTATTTTTTCAGCTCTGAAAGGAGAAGGGCAATTTGATGGTAATTTTTGAAAGTCTTGCCCCCACTGGGAACGGTGATTAGTACTGTCGGTGAGAAGGTCAAAGCAGTACTACACTAAACTCCAAACTTCTTGGAGATGTCTTTTGTTCGTGCTCAGGAAATAGGTAACATTTGCAACAGGTAAAGGAAAAACAAATGAAGCGTAGTATTTAACTACAATGACATAATAAATAGTAATACGCTTAATAAATGTTTTAAAAGAGATTCATTATAAAATGATTAGTTTTAAATGACTCTGTATGATCAGGTGTGGGATTTGACGTGACACGGAACAAGACGCGACAATTGGACCAAAGAAGATGAGTTTGCCAGCTGGGAGTCATTATTTTTTGTAATATATAAAAAAATAAATCAACTCATAATGTATTACTGCCTACTATGATTTTTATTGATACTATGACCTAATCATTAACCGTAAACAATGAGGTAAATAATTTTAAATAAAATAACATCCAATAAAAAATAAAATTCTTGATTAAAAAAAAATGAACTCTTTTATTTGTGTACCTGCATTCGTTTGACCATGAACCAATGTCATGAGACCCGTGTGAACCTGCACAATTTGATAGTTTCATTATTTTGTAATACGGACTTTATTTTTATTTTTGGAGTAAATCACGGTGGATAAGAGGTTCAGCATGCAATTTTGGGCCATGTTTTCATTACATGTAACATAAGACATATACTGTATGGATTTGTGCATTCTCATTTGTGTTAAAAGAAATAAAGCCTCCTCCCAGTCATAGGTATGAAACAAACAGAAAATTAACAAAACTCAACAAGCAGGGTTCCATCATTGGTTGATGCCATGTTGGAACTCAACACTTCGTTATACGTACTGGGCAGGGACTTTCCTGACATGGATTTGGTTACGCGTGAGTAGGGCTCTCGTAGCAACGGAACTTTTTAAAAAATGTCGAAACAAGATGGGAATTACGGGAGAATCTATAAATTATGAATATTCATTTTAACACACACACACCCACACACACAACCATATATGTAGATAGAGATCAGAGAGAGAGAGGGTGGATAGAATAGATAGATACACATTTCAAGCATTCAAGACATAGACTAGCAATTGAAGCACTACTCATGTATGTATTGCTATATAAAAAAATCCTGTTGAAAGCTTAAAAAACATCTGAAAATGGTCTTTGTCTTGTTCCAGGCCCATGCATCTGGTTTATGCGCGCCCTGGAACAGGAGCCTGTGGCTCAGTCTTGCCCTCCTCTCTCATGCCTCCATCCAAAAGGAAGAAGACAGTCATCAGGGTCCTGGTCCCAGCATGGTGCCATTGTTACCAGCGCAGCCCGCCGCCACCTAAAGACATGCCTGCGATCGACCCCCCTCTCACGGCTTTTAAGTGAATTCCCTGAAAAGGAGCTGGGAGTTTGTCCCCAAAAACACACCAGTAAATCCTCACAGGTGCGGTTTTATTGGTGCGTCTTCATGTTAATGTTGGACAGAAGAATTGTATTGAGAGTCTGATGTTTTTTCCACATCTGTGTTCATCATTCAGATAACTTGGGTGGTACCAGTCGCAGGACAGAGGGCGCTTCGCCTATGACGAGCATCCTTCCTCAAACCAAGATCACGTGATATTGATCGGCTTTTGTTCAATGGCCAAGAAGTTCAAGCTTATCTTCATGCATTCCGGCCTTCCTCAGAACCTCCTTGAATTATAGTTGGTACCATTAAAATGTGCTCTTCCATCCACAACTACACTTGTTTTACTTTACAACTTCCTGTTGTGATCTGGGCAACACCAATTCTGCGACGTCCTCGGGTGTCTTGGTCAGGGGTCTGTTGGCGGGTGGTCACCAGCACAAGGAATTGGGCAACCTCCCACAGAATATGGTGAGGTCTGAGATTCTCCTTAGCAATGCATCACATTCATTCAGCAAGAAGTTGCGCAAAGTGTGGATATACGGAACCCTCCACGTGGTATGTACGCTCCAAGCTCTGACTCCAGACATTTTGCATACCCGACCCTTCTAAGACGCGCAGCACACCGTGGAGCCTGTTGGAGTCACGCCTTTAGCCCATTGACTCACGGCACACTTAAACTCAATCTGGAGTTAAATTATAAAATTATAAGCAGTTAGTAAGTTTGGAGAAATGATTTTATGACATTTTTTGTGGTCCAGTATGTAGTTTAGTGTTAACATTTACATTACCCATAAAAACAAATAAGTAAAAATGTCCTTAATTCATTTCTAGATAAACGAGAACTAAAATTTGAGATAATATATATGTATAGATATAATATAGTATATATTATATATATATATATATAGATATATCTACATATATATATATAAAACTTGTTTTTTGCCTTGGTTTTTGTTGGAATCCTAAACATATTACTCAATACTAAAGTTAATAAAAAGTAACAAGACTGTAAAAATACAGAATTACAAACTAATATAGAATAGAAAAATTAAATCCAATTTATTTATATTACTGAAAAAAATAAATAAAATCCACCAAAAAAAAACCTAATAACAAAAAAAAAATAAGAGTCAAACCCAAATGTGCCTCGAACATTAAAAAAAAATAACCGAATAATCAATTAAGAATCCAAAATAATACGTCCAGGGAAAATAATGCGATGCACAAAAATATGTTCAATTTGGAAAAATATTTATCAACTATAAAAAATTGATTACATTTAACATTTGAAAATTTGTTTTATTTTTGATAACAAATAATCTCTTTCTTTTTACTCACAGTAATGGAAAATAAATCATGTCCAGCTAAAATTTCTTATGTTAATTTTTTAAATGTACATCAGCATCATTTAAATACAGTAATAGTAATATTTATATGTCTTACATAAATGCTTTTCCATTTTATTAATATTTATTTCTTTCAAGTATTGCGAAAATACTCACTTTCGAAATAAAGTGCTCATCTCATACAGTCCTAAAATAGGTTTGCCCACATTCTTGGAACAATCAATGCTGACGTTCGATATGTTTGCATATTTGAGTGTAGGAGTGGAGAATAAAAGGAAAAGAGATGAACCGGGAAAGTGGGGTTGAAAAGTTGTGTTTGTGTTATTTTTGGTTGTTAGATTGAACCGCACTTCTGCATTTATTCGGCAGGACATTGAACTTGAATATGAGCCAATGTGAGCGAGGTAGAAGATGCACTTGAAAGGATGGAAAGTGCAAAGTTACTGCGATGGATGAACACCTAGAGACAGAGCTGGTGCCTGCAGTTAGTAGTGATAAGGTAAGGTGAAGCAAGGGATAATTGCCCTCATTTGAACCATTCGGGCTTCCTGGGTATTTTCAGAGGGGGGGTAGGGTGATAGGACCGCAGTGCTTGGCGTCTGACATGGACGCACTGACGTGAGAGGCGTCAGGCGGAAATAATACTCTTTTGTTTCTCTGTTCGTTCCATGGCTTTTCAACTAAGGAGCAGCTGCTGATGGTCGTAGTTCGACAGTTTTAGATTGCAAACCCGAGACATAGAGGAAACGTTAAGATTCAAAAAGCATACAAGAGAGGAGCCACGAAAACAGTTGACTAACAAGGGCAAAACAGTGGTTTTGTAAACAAAAGTTCGAAATCCGTACCAAACATTCGTTTCGGTCTTTTCCCATCAACAGGTACACTGCTGCTGATGTTTTAATGCCGTTATCACTGGCTAAAATCAGGCAATAAGGTTTCACGTACTGGGTTAAGGTATGTTTGGAAAAAAGAATCGCTTGAACAAAATGCTTTCGCTGGTCGGTTAGCCGATGAAACGTTGAGTTGAAAACGCATTTCGGGAGAGATCCGAATGGCATGGCGGTTTGAATGAAATGGTGCAATCTGTTTTCTTTTTTTGTCCGTGACTTTCCCCATGTTTTGAACAGCCATTGTTTTTTCTTTTGGGGAAGACCGCTGGGGTATTCTTCTCCCGTTGTGGTTGGCTCCCGTGGTGTCTCTACTACCCTTCTTGCTGTGTGGGTGCTGTACTTATGTGTGGTTCATATTGCAGCAGGATTTTTTTCTACCTTCGATTTTAATGTGCCTGGACCCCCGTCATACAGGACAGCTCCAGCTCCATCTGTGGTTTTCATGGCAGGGAGTTCACACCGGATGTTTAAAGAAAAGCGGGCCGACTAATACGTCCAACGAGATCGCTCGCCCCTCAGAGGGGCTTAATGCGAATACACTGCCCATTAAGGGTGGTGTTGTGAAAAAAATGTAAAAAAATGTTACCAAAAAAATTCACTTTTATTTATACAATATTTTATCTCTTTCATTGTATTTTTACTAATGATACACACACACCCCCTACACCCGACACACACACCCACACACCCGCCCACACACCCACACAGCTTCTTTAAACAAAATAAAATATCTAGTTTTGGCGAGTCGAGGATAGAGTTAAATAGACCTATGCATTCAGACTATTTAAGGAGCTTCATCTGCAACAAGAAGACATTTCTATTGAAGGACAACGAATAGAAATTGATTAAAATTGGGACAATCACCATGACATATAGTATTTCATCAAGAAATATATTTCACAGGTAATAATGTTATTTATTTGATGAGCACTTTACATATTCCTCAAGCGAAGAGTCGCTGGATAAACTACTGGAGAAAAAGCGTTATCATGCTTTAATGAAAAGAAGATTGAATTAATGGATACTGTAGTGGGGACCAAAACAGAAACACAAGACTAACCCAAAAAAAAAACTTAGGCATATTTCACCTAGATATGCCTAGGCAATAATTTCTATTTTTAGGTCGTTTAAATTGCATGTTGTACTAGAATAGCGAAAAGTAAAAATTTTACAGGAATATAAGCTATTTTCGTAGGTTTATTCTTAAAAACTAATAAAGGTCAACACACAACATTCACTTAACCTTAAAAAAAATACCAAAAAACTTGTACAAAATCATTGAAGAAAACTTCTACACACCTTGTACTATAACCTGTTATGTCATAATATAATACCTGTTTATATAATGAGTATTTTTTATAATAATAGTATCCGCAAAAAGTTAATTTACAAGTGTTGGTGGTCTGTATACAAATTATATTTAACATATTTTTGATTGGGTCTTTATAGTGTGATTAATGTTGACCTTGTGACAAAAAGCCTGCCCAGTGGTTATTACTAGAATCAGTGTTTATGTCCTATAGTGTAGATAATGTTGCTATGTACACCCCTTCTTGTTCTCCGGAAGTCTCTGAATTCTATACTCAAGGAAATACAAAACAAAACCAGACGGCAAAACAATATGTTTAACTATTTTCTCTTAGTTACTGCAAAAGAAATTCTGCGGCTGTCCAAAGTGTGTGAAATTTTTTATAAGGTTTTTTTTTTTCCTTTTCTTTTTTTTTTTTTTTACATTTTGAAAAAGATTTTTAGGTAGGAATTTGTTTATTGTAAACAAACAGCGTTACAGTTTGGACATTTTTTTTTTTCAGTTTTTTGATTTATTTTGAGGAGGTGCTGATTTTTTGTCTGGATTTTGCCGCCTCCAGTTGCCCATTTTCCTCGTTGGCTCACCCCCACCAAGTCTAGCATATTTGTCCTTTTCTGAACAGTTGCCTTATAGATGACCCTGAACTGACTCTCATGCTAACAGGCACCCTTCAAAGAAAGAGGAAAGGTACCTGAGAGCTCTTGGTGGTGGATGAGTTTCCCTCTCCCTAAAAAAATCCTCATCTCACTAGGGATGCATCGATCCGATACTCAGGATCAGTATTGGCTCCAATACTGGTATTTTCTGCTGGATCGGGTATCGATAAGACGAGAGACCGATCCAAATCCGATATAGTGTGTATACTGTTCTGTGTTATTGCTGAGCCCCACCGAAAGGCACACAAACATTATATAAAGCACCAAAAACTTTTCGTGCACTATATTTCAAAGTGTTTCTGAAAGCTGTTCCATAGTTCAGTGTGAGGTACAGATGAATATATAAGTCATTAAATTCAAGTTCACATAAAGCTCTGTCTGTCATCCTCCATTCAGCAATCAACCTGCGTGGTCGCGTTCGGTTTACTACAGTCAAAATGATGAAACTCTCTTCAAGAGCGCACAGTAACTGAGGTTTAAAACTGTTCAAAGAAAAGGCTCAATAAACTAATGCACAGATTTAATACACTATGTATCAATATTTCTTCCCTTTGTAATAGTGGTGTCAGGTTTCACGCAATGAATCGTTCGATTTAACTCCGGTTCTCCTTAGTGAACCAGTTCACCAAATGGGACTGAATCATTTGAAACGGGTCGCGTCTCCAGCTGTGTGTTGTACCAACTTTTCTACATTTAAAAGAAAAGTCTTTTATATTTCTACAGTGGGGAAAATAAGTATTTGACACATCAGCATTTTTATCAGTAAGGGGATTTCTAAGTGGGCTATACACAAAATTTTCCCCAGGTGTAAGCCATCAAGCCAATATTGAATTCATACAAAGAAAATCAGAACATTAAGTATACAAGTTGAGTCCATAATAAATAAAGTGAAATGGAAACACAGGGAATAAGTAATTGAACACACTTTATTTATACTTTGTAGAACCTGGTTGGTGATTACAACTTCTAGAACTCTCTTGTATGGAGAGACGCAGTCCGTCTGCATTGCTCAGGAGTGATTGTGTGCCCATTCTTTCCACACAGATGGTCGGTAGAATCTTGAAGGTTCCGTTGTCCTCGTTTAATTGGAACTTGTGATCTTGCAGTTCGCCTCCAGAGATTTGTCGATGGGATTTAGGGTTTTCTGCGGTGGATGAGCTTTGGTCTCCGGTTCAGCGCCACCTGATTGTGTCTTTCGAGGTGTTTGAGCAACGCAGCGGCATTTGTTGGTCGCGGGTTGCTGGCTAGGCCTTGTGTTTGGGTGGCGATTGTCTTGCATTGAAATGTCCACCCCTCTTTTCATGTTTGGCTTTTCTGTAGATGGTATCAGATTTTTATTCCAGAATGTCCCCGGTGTACATTTCTCCATTCATCCTGCCTTCAATAATATGAAGTTCTGCTGAGGTACCCCAGTTGCGGAAAAGCGTGCCCCAAGCACCATGATGCTTCCACCCCCAAACTTAACTGTCAGGGATGGTGTTCTTGGGGGGTGAAGGTAGACGTTGGCATTTGCCATTTTTCTTCTCCAAAAATGGTGTGTAGAATGACGGGCCAAAAAGTGGTACAATTTTGATTTCATCTGACCATATCGCTAAGTCTCCCCCAATTAAATCCACAGGCCTTTCGCCCAAATGCCACCTGCTTCAAAAGGCGCGCGCAAACTTTAACCGAGCCTCAACAGGCTTTTTGTTCAGCATGGAGTCTTGCGTGGTGATCGTGCATGAGGGTGCCATGGCGGTGCAGGCATTGCTTATAGTTTTCTTTGAAACAACAGTACCTGCGATGGGAAGGTCTATCCTTAAGTTCTACCCGAGTGGTTTCTTTGGCTCTTGAAGAACTCTCGCGGATTATTCTTTGAAACTCCTCGGACAGGGATCGTACGTGGAGCACCTGATCATGCCCTGTTTATGGTGAACTGATGCTCGTTCCATTTCCGGATAATGGCCCCCACAGTGCTCCAGTAACATTCAGCATTTGCGGGAAATGCACCTATAGGCCATTCCCATCAAAATGCTTTTCAACAATAAGATTACGACGATCTGGCGAGAGTTCTTTGCCTTTTACCCATCATGAAGTCTTTCCTTCCTGTGTGCCTCCTGGGTAATGAGAAGCCTTTATAGGCCATCATTTAGGACTAAAGCAGCTGATATCAATTAGTACTGATAGGGGCAGCAAGGGTTTCTCTCTCAATACTGACAGATTTCAGGTGAGCTCCTGGCTTTCTATGCCATTTTGCCCTTATTATCGGTTCATGTGTTCAATACTGATACTTATTCCCTGTGTCATTTTCACTTTTATTTTTTATGACTCAACTTGTATACTTAAATGTTCTGATTTCTTTGTATGAATTCAAATATTTGGCTTGATGGCTACATCTGGTGGAATTTTGTGTCAATACCCACTTAAAATCCCCTGACTGTAAAATGGCTGATTTGTCAAATACTTATTTTCCCCAATGTATATAATGTTTTACTTATTTTTCATGAATGTATTTTATAACAATACAAGAGCATGTTAACATTTTTACCAGTTTTTAGACTTATTCACTTTTATTTGTAAATACATATTTCACTAGATTTTATAAATTATTGTGCACCCTGATTTTTTCATTACAAGGTTGTCTATATGTATAGATTGGGAAACCACACAAAAGGGTGACGATCATGTCCACCACAGAGAATATGAATTCTACATTAATTAAAAAAAAAAAGTTGCTGGTATGGGATTGGATCGGTAATCTCCGCCAGATACTCAGAATTTTCAGATCCGGATCGGTTTCCCTTGAAAAATGGCCATCGTTGCAGGATCCCTACATCTCAACTCCTCCCCTCTTCACAGTGTCCGCTTAACGTGTTTGTTTTCTTTTACTAAATCTCTTGTTTCACTTGCTTATTCATGCTGCCTCAGCACTCTTGCTTTCACACACTGGGATACACTTCAGGTAAAACCTTCTCTTGGCTGTCAGGTTTGTGTTTTGTGTGTGTGACAGATTTTGTGTGTGAAGGAGGCAGGTATGAGGGATATTTTCTAGTTGCCAACAGTTGATAAAAGATTTTTGTGTCTCTTGTTTTATTATTTCAACAGAGAGAAATACACTTTGGAACAAGACATCAGAGAAGCGGAGGAGGCGATCAGACACAAGACCACAGAGGTTCAGGTGAACCCAAAGCAGTGCTATTATTAGAAGTAGTATACAGTACATTTATTTTAATAATTATAAAATATACTTCACGTCACAGGATTATATATGATATATTTAAAAGTAATTGTATTATAATTTAAAGAATATTGTTAAAGTAATTGTAATTATTATTGTTAATATTATAAATATAATTATTATATAAAAATGTATGTAAAAGTTTATATTGTTAAAAAGTTTTAGCTTTATTAGCCTATGATAAATGTTAATTATAAATTATACTTAAAGGATTATTAACACATTTTTAATATGTAAATATACTTAAATATATTACAAAGTATATAATTTTTAATTACAATTATATAGATAATTGTATTATTCTTTATATTATAATGATAAATATTTGTATTAATTATTAGCATTATTAATATTAAAAATACATTCATAAATATATGCTAAAACAGATCATTTTGTTATTATTTGTATTATAATTATATTTTTTATAATAATATTAAATGTAGAATACATTTAGTATATAAAATACAAATATAAAAATATATAACATTTAAATAGTAACATAATATTTTAGATGTAACGTTATGTTGTGTGAAAAAGTTAGGGCACCCTTTTTGAATTCCATGGTTTTCTGTATCAGGGCATCATAAAAATATTTTGACATTGACAGGTCTTACATTTAGAAAAAATAAAACCCTCGGATGAACAAAAACACATGACATATTGCATCGTGTCATTGTTTATTTAACAAAATAAAGATGGAAAGATGGAAAAGCCATGTGTGACAAAGTTAGGACACCCTTACTGTTACCATAGGAATTAAGAGAGTAAGTAACGGTCAGGCACTGCTTATCAAATACCTTTGATTAGATGATCATCAGCAAGTGTGAGCAGCTCCATAAATCAGAAGTTTTGGCATTTTGTTGGTCTGAGCCATCATTGTGTGGAAATACCAAAGAGAAAAAAGACTGCCATCAATCTGAGAAGTAGTAAAAGGGCCATTTCCAAACAATTTGAAATCCATCAATTCTACAGTGAGAAGATTATTCAAACACATCCCTAGGCGTTCCTGAGCAACGTGCAAGCCCAGGAAGTCACCCCAAGATCAGAGAAATGGCAGACAAGCCAAGAAATTCACTGCAGACTCTCATGTTAAATGATAAAGTTACACAGACTGTAAGGTTTCACACGGCAACCATACGGCCGTCAAAATACAAGTCCGGTTCCTGAAATAACGACAATATAGTAGAACAGCCTACTACTACTACTACTACTACTACTACTAGTAGTACTACTACTAAAATGAAACAAACATTTTAAAGAAATAATCACACAACATTTCTTCCATGTTTTAATTTTAATAGTATATCCATTTTGTTTGCCAAAAAATAAAGTTTGCTTAATTTTCAATAATTAAATGATAAATGATGAAATGAATGTTTTATGCCTTCATTTGATAACCAGACAAATGTAAATACACAACACAATTTCTGAGGGGAAAAAAATAATTAAGGCTACTTTAAGAAAAAATAAAATAAATAAATTAAGTTGTGTTATGCATTCAAATAGTTAGACATGCTAAAACACAGAATTTGGTAACAATAAAAATATAAATAATATGGTGAGAAAAATAAAACATTTCATAGGGCCCTTAACATGTATTTTTTGTTCAACTTAGAATAAATTGCTGTGAAAATGTATATACTATTATACGACGCCATTTCAGTGGCACGTAAAAAAAAAGAGATTACGAGATTAGAAATACTAATAGAGAAGTAGAGAAGTAGAAATACTTTGAGAATAAAGTCGAAATATTACGAGAATAAAGTCAAAATGTTTAGAGAATAAAGTTGAAGTATTACGAGAATAAAGTCGAAAAGCTTCGAGAATAAAGTCAAAATATTACCAGAATAAAGCCGAAATATTTCGTGAATAAAGTCAAATATTACAATAATAAAGTTGAAATTTTTTGATAATTTAAATCGTAGAAATGAAAGTTATATTGTTTTGTTTTATTGCGCATGTAAATGTCCAGGATTGAGAGCACCGGGAGAAGTTGCAGGCCACCGGAATTGATTTGAATATTGTTGCATCATCTTAACAACTTAATATCAAGAATATGATTTTTATTAACAGACTAAACAGGAAAAACTTTTTATCTTAACATCAGCTCACACACGCAATCGACATTCCTTTGGGGGGGCACTGCAGCTCTCTTATTTAACGCTTTTTTTAATACACTACAATTATATGTGGGATTATTAGCAGAAATCATACCATGTGTCATACTCGCGGGGACAGTATGTTTGGAAGTAATATTTCATGTCTTCCATTGCAGTCGTTATTTGTAGTGCGCCAGCCACCAAATAGCAATAAGCTATGTGCTTTTGGTAGGCCTACTTTTAATATGTCTCAGCTTTCAAAATCAGTTTTAGAGCGAAACACAAATAATGTGTCTTACTATAATGTGTTTTTCAAACTATTTCAAGATCAGATCGCTGTATTTATGTGAAACAATTAATTAAATTAAGCTGTTTTCTTTGTGAAAATTCCCAATTTGTGAAAATTCCACCACCTACTCCGCAAAAACATTTTGACTTTATTCTCGTAATATTTTGACTTTATTCTCATAATATTTTGACTCCTTTGCTCGAAACATTTTGACTTTATTCTCATAATATTTTGACTTTATTCTTGTAGTATTCAACTTTATTCTCTTAATTTCGACTTTAATCTCGTAATATCAATTTTTTTTTTTTATTTAACGTGGCAATAAAATGCCGTCATAATGCCTGCATAAAATTAATTAAAATAGATGTTTAAAGTACATAAAGTACAATTTGATTTCAAAATGCACCTATATTTTTTTTGCATTTTGTATTTTTCAGTTGAATAAAAGACAATTTTCCCCTATATATTTCATCATTGAGGATTTCTTTAAAAAAGTTTAAAAATCTTGTCTCATTTTCATGAACCCAGTCTCGTGTCACCCCTAACATACATACATATATGTATATATCTATATATATATATATATATATATATATATATATATATATATATATATATATATATATGTGTGTGTGTGTATGTATATATATATATATATTAAGCTAAGCTATTTGTTGTTTATTTGCTCTATAACAGGCAAACTGGCTTAAAACAAAAATAACTGTAGCCATTTGAAATTAGAGGGAAACACTGCATTTTAATCATGATCCAAATAAAGATGTTACACACACATAGCATGAGCAGTTGTTTTTTTATATGAATTATATTGCATAATTTTATAATTGTTTAACACACACACACACACACACACACACACACACACACACACACACACACACACACAGTATAGATTTTTAACTAAATGTAATCAAAAATTTTTATTTGAAAATTAATGTCTGTGTAATTTGTCAACCCAATTACTGAATTAAAGATTTTGCCTAAAATGAAAAGAATTGTTGTATATAGCAAAATTCACGTACAGTATATTCCTCTTTCAAAGGCACAGGCAAGAAGTTGTCAAGATCTTTAAGCTTTGGGGACAAGACTTCAAATGTGTGATGCAGGCCATTCCAACTGGAGGCTTTCAATTATAGATAGGGGTAAGCATGGCTGCCATGGATTGCCATGTCAGAGTAGGGATAGACAGCTGTGGAGAACTGGGAATCTTTCTATCAGATGCCTTTGGGGTTGGTGTGTGTTTCTGTGAATGTGTGTGTTTGTGTGGATTATAGGAGAAAAGAGTAGTTAAAGAATGTCTGTGTGTGTTGTCCAGAGAGAAATGGTTAAAGGGGACTGGCGTATTTTCACAGAATGTGGGCTTTCATGTCCTTTCACTCCCTGCTTAAGCTTGGGAGTGGCTGTGACAAATGGGATGTCTGTAGCCATGTATAGGCTTTCAAGGTGTTTATGTGTGTATGTGTGTCTTTTCCACCTATTTGAGAGCCTTATCATGAATGATTCTATTAAGAGACTGAACATTTCAATTGAAATTTCAATTGATAACATAAACATGGTGTCCACTCACATGCACAAGCTGCTCTTGGGTGTCAAATTCCCTGGAGCAACCCTCCCAGTGGCAGTTGGTCTCATATACCACCTCCGGCTCCTGCTTGCCCTCCTCTTTATCACCCTCCTCTTTCACCAGCGTCATTCCATCCGCTTGCTCCTGCACAAACACATGCAGCCAAATAGTGAGGGCATATGGGTCAATAATGTGACAATTTGTCATTATCTATTTATTCAAAAATCCAAATTCAATTCATGCATGACTTGAATACACCTCTTCTATAATGAGCATCATTTTAATTTCCGATTAATTGCAAATTGGACAACTGTCCTGATATAATGAAGAAGAAAAAAGTCTCAATAATAGACCCCTTTTCAGTTAGTAAACACTGTGACCTTTTTTGTGGGCAGAGCTTAGGTGGAGGCAGAAAGATTTCCCTGACTGTTTCACTTACAATAGCTAGCAAGTTTTGTTTGCTTGTTTTTTTTTTTAAATGACTGGAGAAAATTAGATTTTATCTGAATATGTAATGTCGCTCACTGTCTGGGAAAGTGATTGTTATTTGAAAATATGAATTTTAATGGAAGGAACCAGATTAGCTGACTCGTACACTCACTCAATGGATGGATGATCTGACAGGAGTGGCCTGACACACAGCATGTATAGTAAATAGAAACTGAGGGCATATAAATCTTTAGATGCCTATAACTATGTACTAACACTGGCAATAGTTGAACACAACTATTTGAACACACACCTGTCACATAATGGGCCTTCAATGTTCCCTCTCTCAACAATTGCACTTATGGCAAGCAACTGACGTATCGATAAGCCTCGCCCCCCTTAGTTACAGTACTGTTGCGAACTCGGACAAACAAACGGAGCTGCTAGCTGTCTCACAAGACAGCTGTCAGTGTGAAAACCTTGTCCCAAGATTTATTTGGGTAACAAGATTTATTTGGAAGTGAGGGTTTATAAAGATCACAATGCAAGTGGGAGAAGGATCATTTTACGTTCGTCACGATCGCAGATGACAACGTCCAGGATTCATGTACCGCTGGGTAAGATTGAATTAATTTACATTTAACCAATTTAATATGGAGTGGCAGTGAAATGTAGACCTTCGTTTATGTGTTTTTGACCTACACTGTACATGACATGAGAACAGTTAGCTATTTACTCACTAACTTTATGATTATCTAGTTTTAGCCAGAAACACCTTGATGAAGCAAAAGATGACATTAATGTTCTGCTTAAGCAGATGAAAATTGTAACTTGAGAGTATGACAAACAGAAAATCAACATTTTGGTGTACCTTGGGATTGGGGTTGAATGCTTAGGGACATATTGGTCTATTTGGGTTTAGGAAATGGAATAAAATAAATTACATTGCCCATCCTCTCAGGATACCTGGAATGTACCCCTGGCACATTGTTTTTCCATTTTTGTAGCATAAACACCATCAAACCAATGAAATATTCGGATCTTCCAATGTATCTTCCAATGTTTCAGTCCCCCGTGCAACTGAAACTCAACTACACCATCAAACCAATGAAATATTCGGATCTTCCAATGTATCTTCCAATGTTTCAGTCCCCCGTGCACATGGGTTTGGATGCTATACTAACCTTAACTGAGAGCAGGGTGCGCTGCAACACTTCGCATTTACTTGATGATCGTATGGCACGTCCAGTCCCCACGCTTTGAAGCTTTTGTATTAGCTACCACATACATGTCCTAATTTCCTTTTTTTTTGCCTGGCACTGGCGATCCATTCCAGAATGACCTATTCTCAAAGCAGACCACCACAGTTGCGATGGTATCAACAGTCCATCGAAATACATTTTAAGCGAAAAAATTAGTGAATGAAAGTAAAATATAAATATATATGTAAATATAACAGCATAATATATGAAAATATTAGATATAATAAAGTATATAAGTTAGACTTTATATATACACAACATTTTGGCCACAATTCATTTCAGTTTTTTCATAAAAACTTGCCCAAGCTTTATTGCTATTAAACTTTGTTCACATGCCTTGGCACAGTTCCCCCCTTGGTAATAAATAAAGGCTTTCAGTTCCCCACTACTCATAAAATTGGGCTGAGTATACATGATATAAGATGATATAATGTAAATGCTGTTAGTCCCCATGCAAGACTTTTTTTCCATGACAGTTATATTAATTTTGTAAAATCTTTTAGATCTTTTGGCGAGACCCTTTCAAGAAGCCGACCCATTTAGCACTCCGGAAGATTTCTTCAAGAACCTCGAAGCAAGACCCTTTCAGCAATTCTGATCCTTTTAGCAAAGTGCCACACTTTCCCTCAAGGTACCCAGAAAACCAACAAACTCACATTAGTCCCATATTAGACTGTTTTCTCAACTCTCTCTTCTCTTCTGTCTTATAGAGTCAGTAATTTCTCAAGTAATGACCCCCTTCGCTCCACCACCCGAAAACCAAAAGGCCAAGGGTACAGTCAGCATGTGTCTCTCCACTTATTTGCTGAATCATCATCCTCTTGCCACTGCCCTTCCTTTGAAGCTCGTGGCCAAAGATTGGCCCTCTTCTCTTTGCATGCAGCAGACCCTAAACTCTGAACTTGACGTTTCAGCAGAAAATACCTTGTTTCCTCACAACGCTTGAAGGACGCTTGGGGTGCATTACACAACACAAGCAAGAGTGATACTTCACACCTCCCATGCCCAGTGGCGACACTTTGTCTTTTCTTTTTTTTTCAAAAGGACACTAGAGCGCCGTTCGAGAGCACAGTGTGAAGAAGCTGTCAAAGAGTTCCCATGCATAGCAACTCCTCTCGCAAGCCCTTTGGTAACCCAGAACAATCGTGATATTCATATGCTGTTGCACCAGTTAGGAAACTGTTAACTGCAGCAATTTCTGTTGCAGTCATTGTGGAACACTGAGGCGATGCCAGGAAATGCTCAACACATTTTTTTTTTTTTTTTCAAACCTGTGGCTGAAGGCAAAACAAAGACAAATAGCACACTTGTAAAAATGTTTTTACATTTTTGTTTTGGCTTTTTGAAATGGAAAATTAATATTCCTTTTGATGACTAGCATGCATTTATTTTACCCTTATTACTATTGTGATTAAGGCCAATTAAGTATATGACTATATTTGAAACATAGAGTTCATTTAATGTGCTTAAAGGAGTGTAATTTAATGTAATTAAAAGTGGTCAGTTGAGTACTTCAGTGATCATTGACCATAATATTGTACAAATAAATAAAAACCTGTTTATTTATAGGTAATTAATTATTATTATATTTAGTAAAATTAAAAATAGGATTGTAAAGTGCTCAAATAAGTGATTAGCCAGCCTTAACCATAATGTTATTTAAAATAAAAAAAAATAGTATTTACTTATTTTTATTTAACATTATAATTGAAAGGAAAGTGTTTATTTACCATTTTTTTTTTTTTTTTTTT